>NC_143033.1:90551128-90811128 GCF_057628025.1 Oncorhynchus mykiss | reverse complement strand
CAACCAGACCATGTTGCTGCTGCATCTTCAGAGTCACAGTGTAGAGGAGACAACAACCAGACCATGTTGCTGCATCTTCAGAGTCACAGTGTAGAGGAGACAACAACCAGACCATGTTGCTGCATCTTCAGAGTCACAGTGTAGAGGAGACAACAACCAGACCATGTTGCTGCATCTTCAGAGTCACAGTGTAGAGGAGACAACAACCAGACCATGTTACTGCTGCATCTTTAGAGTCACAGTGTAGAGGAGACAACAACCAGACCATGTTGCTGCTGCATCTTCAGAGTCACAGTGTAGAGGAGACAACAACCAGACCATGTTACTGCATCTTCAGAGTCACAGTGTAGAGACAATAACCAGACCATGTTACTGCATTGTTCCAGTCAGTGTAGAGGAGACAACAACCAGACCATGTTGCTGCATTGTTCCAGTCAGTGTAGAGGAGACAACAACCAGACCATGTTACTGCATCTTCAGAGTCACAGTGTAGAGGAGACAACAACCAGACCATGTTGCTGCATCTTCAGAGTCACAGTGTAGAGGAGACAACAACCAGACCATGTTGCTGCATTGTTCCAGTCAGTGTAGAGGAGACAACAACCAGACCATGTTGCTGCATTGTTCCAGTCAGTGTAGAGGAGACAACAACCAGACCATGTTACTGCATCTTCAGAGTCACAGTGTAGAGGAGACAACAACCAGACCATGTTGCTGCATCTTCAGAGTCACAGTGTAGAGGAGACAACAACCAGACCATGTTGCTGCATTGTTCCAGTCAGTGTAGAGGAGACAACAACCAGACTATGTTGCTGCTGCATTGTTCCAGTCAGTGTAGAGGAGACAACAACCAGACCATGTTGCTGCATCTTCAGAGTCACAGTGTAGAGACAACAATCAGACCATGTTACTGCTGCATCTTCAGAGTCACAGTGTAGAGACAACAACCAGACCATGTTGTTGCATCTTCAGAGTCACAGTGTAGAGGAGACAACAACCAGACCATGTTGCTGCATCTTCAGAGTCACAGTGTAGAGGAGACAACAACCAGACCATGTTGCTGCATCTTCAGAGTCACAGTGTAGAGGAGACAACAACCAGACCATGTTGCTGCATCTTCAGAGTCACAGTGTAGAGGAGACAACAACCAGACCATGTTGCTGCATCTTCAGAGTCACAGTGTAGAGACAACAACCAGACCATGTTACTGCTGCATCTTCAGAGTCACAGTGTAGAGGAGACAACAACCAGACCATGTTGTTGCATATTCAGAGTCACAGTGTAGAGGAGACAACAACCAGACCATGTTGCTTTAACTTCAGAGTCACAGTGTAGAGACAACAATCAGACCATGTTACTGCTGCATCTTCAGAGTCACAGTGTAGAGGAGACAACAACCAGACCATGTTGCTGCATCTTCAGAGTCACAGTGTAGAGACAAAAACCAGACCATGTTACTGCTGCATCTTTAGAGTCACAGTGTAGAGGAGACAACAACCAGACCATGTTGCTGCATCTTCAGAGTCACAGTGTAGAGGAGACAACAACCAGACCATGTTGCTGCATCTTCAGAGTCACAGTGTAGAGACAACAACCAGACCATGTTACTGCTGCATCTTCAGAGTCACAGTGTAGAGACAACAACCAGACCATGTTGCTGCATCTTCAGAGTCACAGTGTAGAGACAACAACCAGACCATGTTGCTGCATTGTTCCAGTCAGTGTAGAGGAGACAACAACCAGACCATGTTGCTGCATTGTTCCAGTCAGTGTAGAGGAGACAACAACCAGACCATGTTACTGCATCTTCAGAGTCACAGTGTAGAGGAGACAACAACCAGACCATGTTGCTGCATCTTCAGAGTCACAGTGTAGAGACAACAACCAGACCATGTTGCTGCATCTTCAGAGTCACAGTGTAGAGGAGACAACAACCAGACCATGTTGCTGCATCTTCAGAGTCACAGTGTAGAGGAGACAACAACCAGACCATGTTACTGCTGCATCTTCAGAGTCACAGTGTAGAGGAGACAACAACCAGACCATGTTGCTGCATTGTTCCAGTCAGTGTAGAGGAGACAACAACCAGACCATGTTGCTGCATTGTTCCAGTCAGTGTAGAGGAGACAACAACCAGACCATGTTACTGCATCTTCAGAGTCACAGTGTAGAGGAGACAACAACCAGACCATGTTACTGCTGCATCTTCAGAGTCACAGTGTAGAGGAGACAACAACCAGACCATGTTACTGCATCTTCAGAGTCACAGTGTAGAGGAGACAACAACCAGACCATGTTGCTGCATCTTCAGAGTCACAGTGTAGAGACAACAACCAGACCATGTTGCTGCATCTTCAGAGTCACAGTGTAGAGACAACAACCAGACCATGTTGCTGCTGCATCTTCAGAGTCACAGTGTAGAGACAACAACCAGACCATGTTGCTGCATTGTTCCAGTCAGTGTAGAGGAGACAACAACCAGACCATGTTGCTGCATTGTTCCAGTCAGTGTAGAGGAGACAAAAACCAGACCATGTTGCTGCATTGTTCCAGTCAGTGTAGATGAGACAACAACCAGACCATGTTGCTGCTGCATCTTCAGTCACAGTGTAGAGGAGACAACAACCAGACCATGTTACTGCATCTTCAGAGTCACAGTGTAGAGGAGACAACAACCAGACCATGTTGCTGCTGCATCTTCAGAGTCACAGTGTAGAGGAGACAACAACCAGACCATGTTGCTGCATCTTCAGAGTCACAGTGTAGAGGAGACAACAACCAGACCATGTTGCTGCATCTTCAGAGTCACAGTGTAGAGGAGACAACAACCAGACCATGTTGCTGCATCTTCAGAGTCACAGTGTAGAGGAGACAACAACCAGACCATGTTACTGCTGCATCTTTAGAGTCACAGTGTAGAGGAGACAACAACCAGACCATGTTGCTGCTGCATCTTCAGAGTCACAGTGTAGAGGAGACAACAACCAGACCATGTTACTGCATCTTCAGAGTCACAGTGTAGAGACAATAACCAGACCATGTTACTGCATTGTTCCAGTCAGTGTAGAGGAGACAACAACCAGACCATGTTGCTGCATTGTTCCAGTCAGTGTAGAGGAGACAACAGCCAGACCATGTTACTGCATCTTCAGAGTCACAGTGTAGAGGAGACAACAACCAGACCATGTTGCTGCATCTTCAGAGTCACAGTGTAGAGGAGACAACAACCAGACCATGTTGCTGCATCTTCAGAGTCACAGTGTAGAGGAGACAACAACCAGACCATGTTGCTGCATCTTCAGAGTCACAGTGTAGAGGAGACAACAACCAGACCATGTTGCTGCATTGTTCCAGTCAGTGTAGAGGAGACAACAACCAGACCATGTTGCTGCATTGTTCCAGTCAGTGTAGAGGAGACAACAACCAGACCATGTTACTGCATCTTCAGAGTCACAGTGTAGAGGAGACAACAACCAGACCATGTTGCTGCATCTTCAGAGTCACAGTGTAGAGGAGACAACAACCAGACCATGTTGCTGCATTGTTCCAGTCAGTGTAGAGGAGACAACAACCAGACTATGTTGCTGCTGCATTGTTCCAGTCAGTGTAGAGGAGACAACAACCAGACCATGTTGCTGCATCTTCAGAGTCACAGTGTAGAGACAACAATCAGACCATGTTACTGCTGCATCTTCAGAGTCACAGTGTAGAGACAACAACCAGACCATGTTGTTGCATCTTCAGAGTCACAGTGTAGAGGAGACAACAACCAGACCATGTTGCTGCATCTTCAGAGTCACAGTGTAGAGGAGACAACAACCAGACCATGTTGCTGCATCTTCAGAGTCACAGTGTAGAGGAGACAACAACCAGACCATGTTACTGCTGCATCTTTAGAGTCACAGTGTAGAGGAGACAACAACCAGACCATGTTGCTGCTGCATCTTCAGAGTCACAGTGTAGAGGAGACAACAACCAGACCATGTTACTGCATCTTCAGAGTCACAGTGTAGAGACAATAACCAGACCATGTTACTGCATTGTTCCAGTCAGTGTAGAGGAGACAACAACCAGACCATGTTGCTGCATTGTTCCAGTCAGTGTAGAGGAGACAACAACCAGACCATGTTACTGCATCTTCAGAGTCACAGTGTAGAGGAGACAACAACCAGACCATGTTGCTGCATCTTCAGAGTCACAGTGTAGAGGAGACAACAACCAGACCATGTTGCTGCATTGTTCCAGTCAGTGTAGAGGAGACAACAACCAGACCATGTTGCTGCATTGTTCCAGTCAGTGTAGAGGAGACAACAACCAGACCATGTTGCTGCATTGTTCCAGTCAGTGTAGAGGAGACAACAACCAGACCATGTTACTGCATCTTCAGAGTCACAGTGTAGAGGAGACAACAACCAGACCATGTTGCTGCATCTTCAGAGTCACAGTGTAGAGGAGACAACAACCAGACCATGTTGCTGCATTGTTCCAGTCAGTGTAGAGGAGACAACAACCAGACTATGTTGCTGCTGCATTGTTCCAGTCAGTGTAGAGGAGACAACAACCAGACCATGTTGCTGCATCTTCAGAGTCACAGTGTAGAGACAACAATCAGACCATGTTACTGCTGCATCTTCAGAGTCACAGTGTAGAGACAACAACCAGACCATGTTGTTGCATCTTCAGAGTCACAGTGTAGAGGAGACAACAACCAGACCATGTTGCTGCATCTTCAGAGTCACAGTGTAGAGGAGACAACAACCAGACCATGTTGCTGCATCTTCAGAGTCACAGTGTAGAGGAGACAACAACCAGACCATGTTGCTGCATCTTCAGAGTCACAGTGTAGAGGAGACAACAACCAGACCATGTTGCTGCATCTTCAGAGTCACAGTGTAGAGGAGACAACAACCAGACCATGTTGCTGCATCTTCAGAGTCACAGTGTAGAGACAACAACCAGACCATGTTACTGCTGCATCTTCAGAGTCACAGTGTAGAGGAGACAACAACCAGACCATGTTGTTGCATCTTCAGAGTCACAGTGTAGAGGAGACAACAACCAGACCATGTTGCTGCAACTTCAGAGTCACAGTGTAGAGACAACAATCAGACCATGTTACTGCTGCATCTTCAGAGTCACAGTGTAGAGGAGACAACAACCAGACCATGTTGCTGCATCTTCAGAGTCACAGTGTAGAGACAAAAACCAGACCATGTTACTGCTGCATCTTTAGAGTCACAGTGTAGAGGAGACAACAACCAGACCATGTTGCTGCATCTTCAGAGTCACAGTGTAGAGGAGACAACAACCAGACCATGTTGCTGCATCTTCAGAGTCACAGTGTAGAGACAACAACCAGACCATGTTACTGCTGCATCTTCAGAGTCACAGTGTAGAGACAACAACCAGACCATGTTGCTGCATCTTCAGAGTCACAGTGTAGAGACAACAACCAGACCATGTTGCTGCATTGTTCCAGTCAGTGTAGAGGAGACAACAACCAGACCATGTTGCTGCATTGTTCCAGTCAGTGTAGAGGAGACAACAACCAGACCATGTTGCTGCTGCATCTTCAGAGTCACAGTGTAGAGGAGACAACAACCAGACCATGTTACTGCTGCATCTTCAGAGTCACAGTGTAGAGGAGACAACAACCAGACCATGTTGCTGCATCTTCAGAGTCACAGTGTAGAGACAACAACCAGACCATGTTGCTGCATCTTCAGAGTCACAGTGTAGAGACAACAACCAGACCATGTTGCTGCATTGTTCCAGTCAGTGTAGAGGAGACAACAACCAGACCATGTTGCTGCATTGTTCCAGTCAGTGTAGAGGAGACAACAACCAGACCATGTTGCTGCTGCATCTTCAGAGTCACAGTGTAGAGGAGACAACAACCAGACCATGTTACTGCATCTTCAGAGTCACAGTGTAGAGACAATAACCAGACCATGTTACTGCATTGTTCCAGTCAGTGTAGAGGAGACAACAACCAGACCATGTTGCTGCATTGTTCCAGTCAGTGTAGAGGAGACAACAACCAGACCATGTTACTGCATCTTCAGAGTCACAGTGTAGAGGAGACAACAACCAGACCATGTTGCTGCATCTTCAGAGTCACAGTGTAGAGGAGACAACAACCAGACCATGTTGCTGCATTGTTCCAGTCAGTGTAGAGGAGACAACAACCAGACCATGTTGCTGCATTGTTCCAGTCAGTGTAGAGGAGACAACAACCAGACCATGTTGCTGCATTGTTCCAGTCAGTGTAGAGGAGACAACAACCAGACCATGTTACTGCATCTTCAGAGTCACAGTGTAGAGGAGACAACAACCAGACCATGTTGCTGCATCTTCAGAGTCACAGTGTAGAGGAGACAACAACCAGACCGTGTTGCTGCATTGTTCCAGTCAGTGTAGAGGAGACAACAACCAGACTATGTTGCTGCTGCATTGTTCCAGTCAGTGTAGAGGAGACAACAACCAGACCATGTTGCTGCATCTTCAGAGTCACAGTGTAGAGACAACAATCAGACCATGTTACTGCTGCATCTTCAGAGTCACAGTGTAGAGACAACAACCAGACCATGTTGTTGCATCTTCAGAGTCACAGTGTAGAGGAGACAACAACCAGACCATGTTGCTGCTGCATCTTCAGAGTCACAGTGTAGAGGAGACAACAACCAGACCATGTTGCTGCATCTTCAGAGTCACAGTGTAGAGACAACAACCAGACCATGTTGCTGCATTGTTTCAGTCAGTGTAGAGGAGACAACAACCAGACCATGTTGCTGCATCTTCAGAGTCACAGTGTAGAGGAGACAACAACCAGACCATGTTGCTGCATTGTTCCAGTCAGTGTAGAGGAGACAACAACCAGACTATGTTGCTGCATCTTCAGAGTCACAGTGTAGAGGAAACAACAACCAGACCATGTTACTGCTGCATCTTCAGAGTCACAGTGTAGAGGAGACAACAACCAGACCATGTTGCTGCATCTTCAGAGTCACAGTGTAGAGACAACAACCAGACCATGTTACTGCTGCATCTTCAGAGTCACAGTGTAGAGGAGACAACAACCAGACCATGTTGCTGCATCTTCAGAGTCACAGTGTAGAGGAGACAACAACCAGACCATGTTGCTGCATTGTTCCAGTCAGTGTAGAGGAGACAACAACCAGACCATGTTGCTGCATCTTCAGAGTCACAGTGTAGAGGAGACAACAACCAGACCATGTTGCTGCATCTTCAGAGTCACAGTGTAGAGGAGACAACAACCAGACCATGTTGCTGCATTGTTCCAGTTAGTGTAGAGGAGACAACAAACAGACTATGTTGCTGCTGAATCTTCAGAGTCACAGTGTAGAGGAGACAACAACCAGACCATGTTGCTGCATCTTCAGAGTCACAGTGTAGAGACAACAACCAGACCATGTTGCTGCATCTTCAGAGTCACAGTGTAGAGGAGACAACAACCAGACCATGTTACTGCTGCATCTTCAGAGTCACAGTGTAGAGGAGACAACAACCAGACCATGTTGCTGCATCTTCAGAGTCACAGTGTTGAGGAGACAACAACCAGACCATGTTGCTGCATCTTCAGAGTCACAGTGTAGAGGAGACAACAACCAGACCATGTTGCTGCATCTTCAGAGTCACAGTGTAGAGGAGACAACAACCAGACCATGTTGCTGCATCTTCAGAGTCACAGTGTAGAGACAACAACCAGACCATGTTACTGCTGCATCTTCAGAGTCACAGTGTAGAGGAGACAACAACCAGACCATGTTGCTGCATCTTCAGAGTCACAGTGTAGAGGAGACAACAACCAGACCATGTTGCTGCATCTTCAGAGTCACAGTGTAGAGACAACAATCAGACCATGTTACTGCTGCATCTTCAGAGTCACAGTGTAGAGGAGACAACAACCAGACCATGTTGCTGCATCTTCAGAGTCACAGTGTAGAGACAACAATCAGACCATGTTGCTGCATCTTCAGAGTCACAGTGTAGAGGAGACAACAACCAGACCATGTTGCTGCATCTTCAGAGTCACAGTGTGGAGGAGACAACAACCAGACCATGTTGCTGCATCTTCAGAGTCACAGTGTAGAGGAGACAACAACCAGACCATGTTGCTGCATCTTCAGAGTCACAGTGTAGAGGAGACAACAAACAGACCATGTTGCTGCATCTTCAGAGTCACAGTGTAGAGACAACAACCAGACCATGTTGCTGCATCTTCAGAGTCACAGTGTAGAGGAGACAACAACCAGACCATGTTGCTGCATCTTCAGAGTCACAAAGTAGAGACAACAATCAGATCATGTTACTGCTGCATCTTCAGAGTCACAGTGTAGAGGAGACAACAACCAGACCATGTTGCTGCATCTTCAGAGTCACAGTGTAGAGGAGACAACAACCAGACCATGTTGCTGCATCTTCAGAGTCACAGTGTAGAGACAACAAACAGACTATGTTGCTGCATCTTCAGAGTCACAGTGTAGAGGAGACAACAACCAGACCATGTTGCTGCATCTTCAGAGTCACAGTGTGGAGGAGACAACAACCAGACCATGTTGCTGCATCTTCAGAGTCACAGTGTAGAGGAGACAACAACCAGACCATGTTGCTGCATCTTCAGAGTCACAGTGTAGAGGAGACAACAAACAGACCATGTTGCTGCATCTTCAGAGTCACAGTGTAGAGACAACAACCAGACCATGTTGCTGCATCTTCAGAGTCACAGTGTAGAGGAGACAACAACCAGACCATGTTGCTGCATCTTCAGAGTCACAAAGTAGAGACAACAATCAGATCATGTTACTGCTGCATCTTCAGAGTCACAGTGTAGAGGAGACAACAACCAGACCATGTTGCTGCATCTTCAGAGTCACAGTGTAGAGGAGACAACAACCAGACCATGTTGCTGCATCTTCAGAGTCACAGTGTAGAGACAACAAACAGACTATGTTGCTGCATCTTCAGAGTCACAGTGTAGAGGAGACAACAACCAGACCATGTTGCTGCATCTTCAGAGTCACAGTGTAGAGGAGACAACAACCAGACCATGTTGCTGCATCTTCAGAGTCACAGTGTAGAGACAACAACCAGACCATGTTACTGCTGCATCTTCAGAGTCACAGTGTAGAGGAGACAACAACCAGACCATGTTGCTGCATCTTCAGAGTCACAGTGTAGAGGAGACAACAACCAGACCATGTTGCTGCATCTTCAGAGTCACAGTGTAGAGGAGACAACAACCAGACCATGTTGCTGCATCTTCAGAGTCACAGTGTAGAGGAGACAACAACCAGACCATACTGCTGCATCTTCAGAGTCACAGTGTAGAGGAGACAACAACCAGACCATGTTGCTGCATCTTCAGAGTCACAGTGTAGAGGAGACAACAACCAGACCATACTGCTGCATCTTCAGAGTCACAGTGTAGAGACAACAACCAGACCATGTTACTGTTGCATCTTCAGAGTCACAGTGTAGAGGAGACAACAACCAGACCATGTTACTGCTGCATCTTCAGAGTCACGTTGTTGATGTGCTGGAAGAAAAAGGCATTTCAGTCCATCTCAGCACACCATTTCAGTGCATGTCAGTCCATTAGCTACTGAAATCTGTTTGACACATGCTATTTTGTTCATCTCAACACAGCCTTATTAGTGACTATGAAATGCAGCATTTCCATTTAGCACTGCAGTCTTCAGTTACATAGCTGACGTGCTGAAACAGCGTCAGGGACTGACTGAATAGACCCCCAGCACTCCATAGGATAAGCATCTAAACAATGGAAGTGAATCCTAATCCTAATGTCTGCATTAATAAACACGTCTGGTACTGTAGAGTTCCATTCAAAGGAACAATCAAGACAAAAATTTTTAAGATGAATGTGCCTCCTCAGTTTATTCTTTCCCCATTTAGTGCATCTGAACATGACACAGGATGTGTTCCCTGCAGACCTGGTGAAGACAGTAGTTAGTGAGCTGGCTGGAACATGACACAGGATGTGTTCCCTGCAGACCTGGTGAAGACAGTAGTTAGTGAGCTGGCTGGGTTACTGTAGAGCAGGGCTAAGTGTAAGGGCTGGCAGGCAGGGAGGCACGGAGGTGACTGGGTCGCTGTTCACTGTTCCAGCCCTGAGTTAAACATAGACCCAGACGATTGCAGGTTCACCCTCCAGGGAACGGAGCTGATGGAGAGGGAGAGGGAAAGAGAGAGGAAGGGGGAAAGATAATAGGGAGATGGTGGAAGGAGGGAAAGATTGAGGGGAAGGAGAAGGAGAGAAAGGGGGATGAGACAGGAGAGGAAGAAAGAGAGAAAGGGGGATGGAGAAAGGAGAGGTAGGAGGAGAGAAAGGGGGATGAGAAAGGAGGGGAAGAAAGAGAGAAAGAGGGATGGAGAATGGAGAGGAAGAAAGAGAGAAAGGGGGATGGAGAATGGAGAGGAAGAAAGAGAGAAAGGGGGATGGAGAAAGGAGAGAAAGAAAGAGAGAAAGAGGGATGGAGAATGGAGAGGTAGAAGGCAGAGGAAAATCAAGGTAGAGGGAAGAAGGAGCGGCAGCAGGAGAAGAGGAGGAGAGAGAAGGAGATGAAGGGAAATGGAGAGAGAAGGAGAGAGGGAGAAAGGCAGAAAGGGAGAAGGAGATGAAGGGAAATGGAGAGAGAGAGAAGGAGAGAGGGAGAGAGGCAGAAAGGGAGAGAGAAGGAGATGAAGGGAAATGGAGAGAGAAGGAGAGAGGGAGAGAGGCAGAAAGGGAGAAGGAGATGAAGGGAAATTGAGAGAGAAGGAGAGAGGGAGAAAGGCAGAAGGAGAGAGGGAGAAAGGCAGAAAGGGAGAAGGAGATGAAGGGAAATGGAGAGAGAGAGAAGGAGAGAGGCAGAAAGGGAGAAGGAGATGAAGGGAAATGGAGAGAGAAGGAGAGAGGGAGAGAGGCAGAAAGGGAGAAGGAGATGAAGGGAAATGGAGAGAGAAGGAGAGAGGCAGAAAGGGAGAAAGGGAGAAGGAGAGAGGGAGAGAGGCAGAAAGGGAGAAGGAGATGAAGGGAAATGTAGAGAGAAGGAGAGAGGGAGAGAGGCAGAAAGGGAGAAGGAGATGAAGGGAAATGGAGAGAGAGAGAAGGAGAGAGGGAGAGAGGCAGAAAGGGAGAAGGAGATGAAGGGAAATGGAGAGAGAGAGAAGGAGAGAGGGAGAGAGGCAGAAAGGGAGAAGGAGATGAAGGGAAATGGAGAGAGAGAGAAGGAGAGAGGGAGAGAGGCAGAAAGGGAGAAGGAGAGAGGGAGAAAGGGAGAGAGAAGGAGAGAGGCAGAAAGGGAGAAGGAGATGAAGGGAAATGGAGAGAGAAGGAGAGAGGCAGAAAGGGAGAAAGGGAGAAGGAGATGAAGGGAAATGGAGAGAGAAGGAGAGAGGGAGACAGGCAGAAAGGGAGAAGGAGAGAGGGAGAGAGGCAGAAAGGGAGAAGGAGATGAAGGGAAATGGAGAGAGAAGGAGAGAGGGAGAGAGGCAGAAAGGGAGAAGGAGATGAAGGGAAATGGAGAGAGAAGGAGAGAGGGAGAGAGGCAGAAAGGGAGAAGGAGATGAAGGGAAATGGAGAGAGAAGGAGAGAGGGAGAGAGGCAGAAAGGGAGAAGGAGATGAAGGGAAATGGAGAGAGAAGGAGAGAGGCAGAAAGGGAGAAAGGGAGAAGGAGGTGAAGGGAAATGGAGAGAGAAGGAGAGAGGGAGAGAGGCAGAAAGGGAGAAGGAGATGAAGGGAAATGGAGAGAGAAGGAGAGAGGGAGAGAGGCAGAAAGGGAGAAGGAGATGAAGGGAAATGGAGAGAGAAGGAGAGAGGCAGAAAGGGAGAAAGGGAGAAGGAGAGAGGGAGAGAGGCAGAAAGGGAGAAGGAGATGAAGGGAAATGGAGAGAGAGGGAGAAAGGCAGAAGGAGATAAAGGGAAATTGAGAGAGGGAGAGAGGCAGAAAGGGTAAAGGAGATGAAGGGAAATGGAGAGAGAAGGAGAGAGGGAGAAAGGGAGAAGAAAATGAAGGGAAATGGAGAGAGAAGGAGAGAGGGAGAGAGGCAGAAAGGGAGAAGGAGAGGGAGAGAGGCAGAAAGGGAGAAGGAGATGAAGGGAAATGGAGAGAGAAGGAGAGAGGGAGAGAGGCATAAAGGGAGAAGGAGAGAGGGAGAGAGGCAGAAAGGGAGAAGGAGATGAAGGGAAATGGAGAGAGAAGGAGAGAGGGAGAGAGGCAGAAAGGGAGAAGGAGATGAAGGGAAATGGAGAGAGAAGGAGAGAGGGAGAGAGGCAGAAAGGGAGAAGGAGAGAGGGAGAAAGGGAGAGAGAAGGAGAGAGGGAGAGAGGCAGAAAGGGAGAAGGAGAGAGGGAGAAAGGGAGAAAGGGAGAAGGAACAGAATAGGGAGATATAGAGGACAATAGGATGAGTCATTGTAATAACTGTAATAATGGATTGAATTAAAAAGTGTTTCAATCTTTCCATTCATTCCATTACAATGAGCCCCATCCAACGATTTGTCCAATCACAAGCCTCCGCTGGATGAGTTGGCGAGATAGGCTTGAGGACCTTACACCCACTTCAGATCCAGAAGCATGACAGACCTGTTTCAATGCAGCCATTGCAGTGTTCTGTTCTATAGGGGGAACAAACATCCCTGTGCACTGGAGAATGTATCCTCCTTGTCTCACTCCAGTGCTCTCTCTCATGAACCCACAAGGCCAGACAAAGGAAGAGACAAGCTGCCACAAACATGGACATGGTGCTGGTGTGACAGCCTGGCCCTGCCTCTGTCACCACCAGCTGTGAGTCTCAGTCAGAGAGGCTGGTGTCACTGGGATGATTGGGATGATCCTCAATGACCTGGTTACACAACCCTGCACCTTAGAGGCTGCTGCCCGATGTATATAGACATAGAATCACTGTAATAATGTTTACATACTGCTTTACTCATCTCATATGTATATACTGTATTCTATTCTACTGGATTTTAGTCGATGTCACTGTGACATTGCTCGTCCTAATATTTATATATGTTCTTATTATATTATTTTACTTTTAGATGTGTGTGTATGGTGTGAATTGTTAGATACTACTGCACTGTTGGAGCTAGAAACAAGCATTTCACTACATAGATTTGATTTGGTATCTGTGACCACATTGTGATCGGGACCCAGGGAATCAAAAGAATCATCTATCACCTGCATCCAAATCTTCTGGTCCAGTGTGAGGACTCCAGTCCAGTGTGAGGACTCCAGTCCAGTGTGAGGACTCCAGTCCAGTGTGAGGACTCCAGTCCAGTGTGAGGACTCCAGTCCAGTGTGAGGACTCCAGTCCAGTATGAGGACTTCAGTCCAGTGTGAGGACTCCAGTCCAGTGTGAGGACTCCAGTCCAGTGTGAGGACTCCAGTCCAGTGTGAGGACTCCAGTCCAGTGTGAGGACTCCAGTCCAGTATGAGGACTTCAGTCCAGTGTGAGGACTCCAGTCCAGTGTGAGGACTCCAGTCCAGTGTGAGGACTCCAGTCCAGTGTGAGGACTCCAGTCCAGTGTGAGGACTCCAGTCCAGTATGAGGACTTCAGTCCAGTGTGAGGACTCCAGTCCAGTGTGAGGACTCCAGTCCAGTGTGAGGACTCCAGTCCAGTGTGAGGACTCCAGTCCAGTGTGAGGACTCCAGTCCAGAGTGAGGACTCCACGAAAACTCCTTCCCTACTTCAACAGATATCAGCCCTCAGTGTCTCCTACTACGTCTCAGCCTGCCGCGACCCAGACACTGTCTGCGTCTCAAATTGGTACCCTATTCCCTGTATAGTGCACGACTTTTGCCCAGGGCCTATAGGGTAAGTAGTGCACTACATAGGGAATAAGATGCCATTTGAGACGCAGACAGTCTCTCTCCACTATGTCTGTCTGTGTTCCTCCTGCCAGATTCCAGAGAGGAAGGAATGCAACGAGGAGAGGCCCTCATAGCGCAGCAATTAACATTTCGACAGTGTTCCAACACCTATGAGGTCACACCTATGAGGTCACTACTTAACGACAGTATATTCATGAAAGGAAAATATTTGCCCAAAGCTGTTTCCAAGTGGCCACGAAGCGGTGTACAGTAAACACTATAAGATCATAGAAAGACGTTGGATCGGGGTTTAGAAAGATGATAGGAGAGGAGGGGAGAGGAGGAGAAGAGACAAACGACGGCGTTGGCTTTGAAGACGCGGGTCGGCGTGCTGAGGGGACTCCCTGTGAAGGGTCTCTAATGACAGAAGAATGCCCCCACTGTTAGAGCTGGCACCAAGCAGAGGGAGGGAGACGACATTACCAGATAACCACCCAACCAGGAGGGAATCTGCACAGAGGGAGAGAGAGAGGGGTGAAAGAAAGAGATGCACACATGGGTAGAAGGATAGAGAAAGAGAGTGCTAGAGGGATGGATAGAGACATGTTGAAAGGAGGGACAGGGTTAAATGGTGAGAGAGAGGGAGAGCAATTACAGAAAATAAAGAGTTACAGTCTCAATCAAAGAGACAGAGAGAGGAAAAAGAGAGAGAGAGATAAGAGGAGAGAGAGAGAGAGAAGACGAGAGAGAGAGAGAAGACGAGAGAGAGAGAGGGAGAGGAGAAAGAGAGTGAGAAGGAGATGAGAGAGCGAGAGAAGGAAAGAGAGAGAGAGAAGACGAGAGAGAGAGAGGAGAAGGAAAGAGAGAGAGAAGATGAGAGAGGAGAAAGAGATGAGAGCGAGAGAGGAGAAGGAAAGAGAGAGAAGGAGAGAGAGGAGAGAAGAGAGAGAGAAGGAGATGAGAGAGGAGAAGGAAAGAGAGAGAGAAGGAGAGAGAGGAGAGAAGAGAGAGAGAAGGAGAGAGAGAGACAGCAGTAGGCAGATCGTCCTCCAAACGAGCAGACTGCACGCTGTCCTCCATTTCCCCAAATAACATCCCTCCCTGCTGCTGCCCCCGACTGAGAGATACACACCACACAGCCCCAGTCTGGGGGAGGGGAACAGAGACAGAGAGACGGAGGGAGGGAGACGGAGAGACGGAGAGACGGAGAAGGAGGGAGGGGGTATGAAGATGTAGGAAAGCGAGGGAGGGAAATAGAAGGGAGAATGAGAAAGGGAGAGGGAGAAGGAGGAAGAATGGGAGAGAATAGGGAAGATACAGAGGTAAAGGAAAAGAGAGGAACGGGGGAAGGAGAGATGAAAGTAAGGGGAAGGAGAGATGGAAGACTGATGGAAAGAATATGAAAGATATCCAGAGACTTGGGATTGAATGAAATCCATTAACCACTTTCCAGGATAGGTGGATATTAGCATTTTTCCTGTGCAGTGAGAAAATCCATGTTGGAATGATGAGTCCAAGTCCACACCTGCTTCTCTTCACCATGGAAACATCATCCACATCTACAACATCCCCCACCTGACTCAGCATCTACGCACGCACGCACACACACACACACACACACACACACACACACACACACACACACACACACACACACACACACACACACACACACCACACACACACACACACAACAAACAAATAACCCCTTGCAGAGAAAGAAAATGGTGGACGTGATTCAGGACTGGAGTCAATAACACCACTATGACATAACCACACTCCACCATCATCATCATCCTCCTCCCATCCACAACCAAGCAGCAGCAGTAGACAGCTGGAGCTATCAAATCAAAGCCTGGGAGACTTCCTCTTTCAGATGGGTTTGAGATGGTGGGCTTTACACTCTCGTCTGGCTGCCAGGGATCTACTGCTGGGAATGAGACGTCACTTGAAGCCACTGCAACCTTATAAGGCAAGACTCTCTCTGCCAGAGTGGGGGAGGGAGGAGGCTGCTTTCAATTATCTGTGACAAAGACCAAATTAAGGCACCTGTCTTTTTCAGTATGGTTCGTTATAATATCGTTTCCTGGGATCACAATCAATGGGATGTGATTCAGATTCAGTCATAGAGAAGATATAGATGGGTTCATTGCAGGGAAATTAGATGAAGCATGGTATTTCATTCACATCCTTAGAAATGTAGGCTTAATATTTTGATTGTATGAATTATTGATCACGGGTCCACCGCTTCATATAGGGAGAATGCAAACTGTCCTCTCACATTGACTGGTTCTCAATCAATATCACCTGATTATGGGGGTGGACTGACCAGCCATGCGCGCGGGCGCACACACCAATATTTAGGGCTTTGAGGGTAATACTATTTTGGCTGCACTGGCCACACAGTTATGTGCCACACAGTTAGGTGCCACACAGTTATAGCCCACACAGTTATGTGTCACACAGTTAGGTGCCACACAGTTATAGCCCACACAGTTATGTATCACAAAGTTATAGCCCACACAGTTATGTGCTATACAGTTATGTATCACACAGTTATAGCCCACACAGTTATGTGCCACACAGTTATAGCCCACACAGTAATGTGCCACACAGTTATAGCCCACACAGTTATGTGCCACACAGTTATAGCCCATACAGTTATGTTCCACACAGTTATAGCCCACACAGTTATAGCCCACACAGTTATAGCCCACACAGTTATGTGCCACACAGTTATAGCCCACACAGTTATGTGCCACACAGTTATAGCCCACACAGTTATGTGCCACACAGTTATAGCCCATACAGTTATGTTCCACACAGTTATAGCCCACACAGTTATAGCCCACACAGTTATAGCTCACACAGTTATAGCCCACACAGTTATGTGCCACACAGTTATAGCCCACACAGTTGTGTCACACAGTTATAGCTCATACAGTTATAGCCCACACAGTTATAGCCCGCACAGTTATAGCCCACACAGTTATAGCCCACACAGTTATAGCCCACACAGTTATGTGCCACACAGGTATGTGCCACCCAGTTATGTGCCACACAGTTATGTGCCACACAGTTATAGCCCACACAGTTATGTGCCACACAGTTATAGCTCACACAGTTATAGCCCACACAGTTATAGCCCACACAGTTATGTGCCACACAGTTATAGCCCACACAGTTATGTGCCACACAGTTATAGCCCACACAGTTATGTGCCACACAGTTATAGCCCATACAGTTATGTTCCACACAGTTATAGCCCACACAGTTATAGCCCACACAGTTATAGCTCACACAGTTATAGCCCACACAGTTATGTGCCACACAGTTATAGCCCACACAGTTGTGTCACACAGTTATAGCTCATACAGTTATAGCCCACACAGTTATAGCCCGCACAGTTATAGCCCACACAGTTATAGCCCACACAGTTATGTGCCACACAGTTATGTGCCACACAGTTATGTGCCACCCAGTTATGTGCCACACAGTTATGTGCCACACAGTTATAGCCCACACAGTTATGTGCCACACAGTTATAGCTCACACAGTTATAGCCCACACAGTTATGTGCCACACAGTTATAGCTCACACAGTTATAGCCCACACAGTTGTGTCACACAGTTATAGCCCACACAGTTATGTGTCACACAGTTATAGCCCACACAGTTATGTGTCACACAGTTATAGCCCACACAGTTATGTGTCACACAGTTATAGCCCACACAGTTATAGCCCACACAGTTATGTGTCACACAGTTATAGCCCACACAGTTATGTGTCACACAGTTATAGCCCACACAGTTATAGCCCACACAGTTATGTGTCACACAGTTATAGCCCACACAGTTATGTGTCACACAGTTATAGCCCACACAGTTATAGCCCACACAGTTATGTGTCACACAGTTATAGCCCACACAGTTATAGCCCACACAGTTATGTGTCACACAGTTATAGCCCACACAGTTATAGCCCACACAGTTATGTGTCACACAGTTATAGCCCACACAGTTATGTGTCACACAGTTATAGCCCACACAGTTATAGCCCACACAGTTATGTGTCACACAGTTATAGCCCACACAGTTATAGCCCACACAGTTATGTGTCACACAGTTATAGCCCACACAGTTATGTGTCACACAGTTATAGCCCACACAGTTATGTGTCACACAGTTATAGCCCACACAGTTATAGCCCACACAGTTATGTGTCACACAGTTATAGCCCACACAGTTATGTGTCACACAGTTATAGCCCACACAGTTATGTGTCACACAGTTATAGCCCACACAGTTATAGCCCACACAGTTATGTGTCACACAGTTATAGCCCACACAGTTATGTGTCACACAGTTATAGCCCACACAGTTATGTGTCACACAGTTATAGCCCACACAGTTATAGTCCACACAGTTATGTGTCACACAGTTATAGCCCACACAGTTATGTGTCACACAGTTATAGCCCACACAGTTATAGCCCACACAGTTATAGCCCACACAGTTATGTGCCACACAGTTATGTGCCACCCAGTTATGTGCCACACAGTTATGTGCCACCCAGTTATGTGCCACACAGTTATGTGCCACACAGTTATAGCCCACACAGTTATGTGCCACACAGTTATAGCTCACACAGTTATAGCCCACACAGTTATGTGCCACACAGTTATAGCTCACACAGTTATAGCCCACACAGTTGTGTCACACAGTTATAGCCCACACAGTTATGTGTCACACAGTTATAGCCCACACAGTTATGTGTCACACAGTTATAGCCCACACAGTTATGTGTCACACAGTTATAGCCCACACAGTTATAGCCCACACAGTTATGTGTCACACAGTTATAGCCCACACAGTTATGTGTCACACAGTTATAGCCCACACAGTTATAGCCCACACAGTTATGTGTCACACAGTTATAGCCCACACAGTTATGTGTCACACAGTTATAGCCCACACAGTTATAGTCCACACAGTTATGTGTCACACAGTTATAGCCCACACAGTTATAGCCCACACAGTTATGTGTCACACAGTTATAGCCCACACAGTTATGTGTCACACAGTTATAGCCCACACAGTTATGTGTCACACAGTTATAGCCCACACAGTTATAGCCCACACAGTTATGTGTCACACAGTTATAGCCCACACAGTTATGTGTCACACAGTTATATCCCACACAGTTATGTGTCACACAGTTATGTGCCACCCAGGCAGTACCTGCAAAACAGGTGAGATGGCCGTACAACTGCCATCGTGCCAACTGGCATGGAGTAATGCCATGATGAAAACTGACATGGTGTCACACTGAATCTATGAACGTGAGGGTTTTTATACTCGTATCCAGATAAGGGTGAAAAACAATTTGTTACGCATGCTTTCTAATGTGGAATACCTGAACTGAAGCATTTTTAAAGTGTGAAAGGAATGTTTGAGTAACATTTCAAATAATATACAACATCACCACTCAAACATCCAGCACTCATCTTCCCAATCACCCCTTGTATAGTTGACACTGTATTCAAGAAACCTAAAACAAGAACCTAAAGCACCAACACCTCTCCAGTGTGAGTGTTCTCCGACACCTTCTCCCATCTCCACATAGTGCCCTGGCTACAAAAGGAGCACGCGACCCCTTGCAGAAACCAAGACCTCGTCGTGCCTCGTCTATGTTGGGTAATCCCTTGAGCTGCTAAAGAAGAGAGTGCTGACTGTGCCCTTTCCCATCCTAATCCCGGGCTGTGGGCCCTGCCAGAATAATCCTGGATTTAGGAGCTGCTCCCTACGGAGCGACCAGGGACTCCAAAGGGGGCTGATCGTACACAGCTGCGCCTCAGGCACCGGCTGTACCCCCTCACAGTCACTCACAGAGGAACGGAGAGGAGACAATCCATCAAATCCAATAACACAGACAAACACAGGCTTATTAGACAAAATGGCAGCAAACCCTACCCCATCCAAGGCAGGCAGTCGCCTCAGGGGCATTGCATTCATTCAACCAGTTATGAGAGAAAAGCCGGGGGAGATGAATGATATTGAATGATGATGGTTGATAAAGAGGGATAATAGTGGATGATATTTCTATTCAACAGAATTTAATTTACGATCTAAGAGGTTGGTGGTGAGATTGTTAGAAGAGAGCCACCAACGATGTGTGGTTATGGTGCAGCGCTAGACTAAATCATCTTCATAGCCCACGGCGGCCATTTTGTAATAGAACGCTCAGTCTCTCATCACACATAACACACTCACACACTCTGTAAAATATGTCCTTTTATTTGAAGAGGCAATGAAACATGAAACAAGCATGACTGCTGTACACGTATAAAAGCATTGCTGTACAGGAATAATTCTGTATGCTGACATACAGAGAGCCCTTACAGGTGTCTTCTGTCTGGTAAAGGGATGTTTTGACAGTCATGGTAGCCACAGGCTTGGCAGCCTTTAGGGTAAGGCCTGAAACAATCTCATAGAGATATACGCCAATGATTTTTGTTTTGAATGTTTCATGGCATTGACTGGGACCCCTGGAATTTATTAGCACATATTCACGTCACGAGTAAAACAAAATAACAAAGTACACGTGTCGGGTGAATGCCCTGAATGGTGGGAGGGAGGAAAAGAGGAAGGGGGAGAGAGACACACAGAGAGACACACAGAGAGAGCAAGAGAGAGAGAGAGAGAGAGACACAGAGAGACACAGAGAGACAGAGAGAGACAGAGAGAGAGAGAGAGAGAGAGAGAGAGAGAGAGGGAGAGAGAGAGACAGAGAGACACAGAGAGACAGAGAGAGAGAGAGAGACAGACACAGAGAGACAGAGAGAGAGAGAGAGAGAGAGAGAGAGACACAGAGAGACACACAGAGAGACACACAGAGAGAGAAAGAGAGAGAGAGAGAGAGAGAGAGAGAGAGAGAGAGAGGGAGAGAGAGAGACAGAGAGACACAGAGAGACAGAGAGAGAGAGAGACAGACACAGAGAGACAGAGAGAGAGAGAGAGAGAGAGAGAGAGAGAGAGAGACACAGAGAGACACACAGAGAGAGAAAGAGAGAGAGAGAGAGAGAGAGAGACACACACAGAGAGACACAGAGAGAGAGAGAGAGAGAGAGAGAGAGAGAGAGAGAGAGAGGGAGAGATAAGAGAACGAGAGAATAGAAAAAGGCATGAACAAGAGAACGAAAGAATGAAAGCGTGAACCTCAGATATGGAACAAAGTCAGAGTTGCCTGAGGGGACAACCAGAGGTAGGGACCACCAGAGGTAGGGACAACCAGAGGTAGGGACATCCAGAGGTAGGGACATCCAGAGGTAGGGACAACCAGAGGTAGGGACATCCAGAGGTAGGGACAACCAGAGGTAGGGACAACCAGAGGTAGGGACCAACAGAGGTAGGGACAACCAGAGGTAGGGACAACCAGAGGTAGGGACCACCAGAGGTAGGGACCACCAGAGGTAGGGACATCCAGAGGTAGGGACCACCAGAGGTAGGGACATCCAGAGGTAAGGACATCCAGAGGTAGGGACATCCAGAGGTAGGGACCACCAGAGGTAGGGACATCCAGAGGTAGGGACAACCAGAGGTAGGGACATCCAGAGGTAGGGACAACCAGAGGTAGGGACAACCAGAGGTAGGGACAACCAGAGGTAGGGACCACCAGAGGTAGGGACATCCAGAGGTAGGGACAACCAGAGGTAGGGACCACCAGAGGTAGGGACATCCAGAGGTAGGGACAACCAGAGGTAGGGACAACCAGAGGTAGGGACAACCAGAGGTAGGGACATCCAGAGGTAGGGACCACCAGAGGTAGGGACATCCAGAGGTAGGGACATCCAGAGGTAGGGACAACCAGAGGTAGGGACCACCAGAGGTAGGGACATCCAGAGGTAGGGACCACCAGAGGTAGGGACATCCAGAGGTAGGGACAACCAGAGGTAGGGACAACCAGAGGTAGGGACAACCAGAGGTAGGGACAACCAGAGGTAGGGACCACCAGAGGTAGGGACATCCAGAGGTAGGGACAACCAGAGGTAGGGACAACCAGAGGTAGGGACATCCAGAGGTAGGGACAACCAGAGGTAGGGACAACCAGAGGTAGGGACAACCAGAGGTAGGGACCACCAGAGGTAGGGACAACCAGAGGTAGGGACATCCAGAGGTAGGGACCACCAGAGGTAGGGACATCCAGAGGTAGGGACATCCAGAGGTAGGGACATCCAGAGGTAGGGACCACCAGAGGTAGGGACAACCAGAGGTAGGGACCACCAGAGGTAGGGACATCCAGAGGTAGGGACATCCAGAGGTAGGGACAACCAGAGGTAGGGACATCCAGAGGTAGGGACAACCAGAGGTAGGGACATCCAGAGGTAGGGACCACCAGAGGTAGGGACATCCAGAGGTAGGGACATCCAGAGGTAGGGACATCCAGAGGTAGGGACCACCAGAGGTAGGGACAACCAGAGGTAGGGACATCCAGAGGTAGGGACATCCAGAGGTAGGGACATCCAGAGATAGGGACCACCAGAGGTAGGGACATCCAGAGGTAGGGACCACCAGAGGTAGGGACAACCAGAGGTAGGGACATCCAGAGGTAGGGACAACCAGAGGTAGGGACCACCAGAGGTAGGGACATCCAGAGGTAGGGACAACCAGAGGTAGGGACCACCAGAGGTAGGGACCACAAAAGAGGGACCTCGCCATCCTTTCTAAAACCACAAGGGGGTTTCACGGGACATTAGAGAGTGACAAATCACCCCTTTAATGTTGGTCCTCCTAGACGTGAGAGAGTCCCCATGCTCTGAGCAACAACACCAGGTGAGTCAACACCACAAGCCTGCTAGGAATGACCCCAGTACTGCCCTCTCAGAGAGAGCACATCATAGGGAACGCTAGTTAACAGCAGATCCAGTGACTGTCCTCTGTACTGTATGAGTTTGGCTTGGAGAATGGATGGTTAACGGATGATAGCCAGAACCTTTATCATTTCCTTTGACGTTTAATTTGTCAAAACAAGAACTGAAAGTAAGATGGTGTTCAATCAATGGTAAATGAGTTTTCAGATGCTTACATTTCACTGTGATGGTTAAAACTCAAACTCAAACAGAAACCAGGTTGCTGAATACAGATGACACAGTGATAAGCCCTGGGAAAATGGACTGGAGTGACTGGAGTATGTAAGTGACTAAATATTAACCTGATAACTACTGCACTGATACTAAAATATAACCTATATTTGAAATGAAAATGAGTCAATCAAATCAGTGTATCAAGTAAAAGGATGGCCTTCCAGTGAAAATTCATCATACATTTTGTTTTTCTCAACATGGCTCACCGTTTATCATCAGTGTTACCGTACCTTCAACCACTGAGCTCTGCTAACCTGACGGTGTGTTTCCCTGCTGGCTCGTGTCGTGTGGGGTTTTAACTTGCGTCATCACCCGTATCCCATGGCTCCGGTGGAGCATGTCAGGGGAGAGACTGGAGCTAATGTTTTAACCCTTAACAACCATTAAAGGTCCAATGCAGCTGTTTTTACCACAATATCAAATCACTTCTGGGTAACAATTAAGTACCTTACTGTGATTGTTTTCAAATAAAATTGTCAAAAAGAAACAAAAACAGCTTCTTAGCAAAGAGCAATTTCTCAAACAATATATTTTTATCTAGGACTGTCTGGGATTGGTCTGAGTGGGGAGGGAGAAAACTAGCTGTTATTGGCAGAGGGGCTTGAAACTCTCTTTGTCTTGGTCTATCAACTAATTTACCGCCTGGTGATGTCACCATGGAAGGCCAAAACTCCATCCCGCCAAAACAGGCAGACATTTCAGGCTGTCTTTTCAAAGCAGCTCTTACACTAAAAATGCATTATCATAATTTTCACAGTATTGTTCCAACCTCATGGTGTGTAAATATATATAGCACACAGGAAAATCCAGTTTGACTGCACTGGGCCTTTAACAGCACCACTGTGACCATGTTACATCATTCACATTATACAGTACATGAGTCACGTTACCCCAAGCAAGAGTTTCATCATCCTCACAGAGCAGTTGTTATTCTAGTCTATTGTATTTTATTCTATTCTGAGAGCCTTACGTTGAGAAAAATACTAATATCTTATATAGTTTTTTACATACATTTTATTTTAAGAACGATGCAATATTTTAAAAACAGAGGTTCAACCTAATGTATAAAAAGCAGTGAACAATCTTTTGTGTGAGCCATTGAACGACTGTGGCACAGAAACAGTGACGTTTAGTCTGATGAGGTGATATGACATGACATAGAGGCTACAGTAGATCCATCACCATGGCAACACATTTTCCATGCTTCAATCCATGTGGTCTACATTAACCTGAAAGCTGAATTACAAAGTGAGGGCTGCACCTGAACAGCTGCTCTAACATCAGTTTTCCTCACCCCTGACTTTTCCATTATAAGTCAGAGAGCCCAACTGTTCCATAATATCCAAATATTTTACATCTCCACTCAATTCCAGAACCATTATGATTACAATTTTAGAAAAATAAATAGGCAGCTCTCTCAGTTATTCGTTTTCTCTCTCTCTGGATGTTCATTACAGTAGCTGACACATCCACAAGCATGCACATACAGTTGAAGTCAGAAGTTTACATACACCTCAGCCAAATACATTTCAACTCAGTTTTTCACAATTCCTGACATTTAATCCTTGTAAAAAATTCCCTGTCTTAGGTCACTTAGGATCACCACTTTATTTTAAGAATGTGAAATGCCAGAATAATAGTTGAGAGAATTTTTTATTTCAGCTTTAATTTCTTAATTTCTTTCATCACATTCCCAGTTGGTCAAAACTTTACATACACCAAATGAGTATTTGGTAGCATTGCCTTTAAATAGTTTTTCTTGGGTCAAACATTTCGAGTAGCCTTCCACAAGCTGCCCATTCCTCCTGACAGAACTGGTGTAACTGAGTCAGGTATGTAGGCCTCCTTGCTCGCGCACGCTTTTTCAGTTCTGCCTACAAACTTTCTATGGGATTAAGGTCAGGGCTTTGTGATGGCCACTCCAATATCTTGACTTTGTTGTCCTTAAGCCATTTTGCCACAACTTTGGAAGTATGCTTGGGGTCATTGTCCATTTGGAAGACCCATTTGTGACCAAGCTTTAACTTTCTGACTGATGTCTTGAGTTGTTGCTTCAATATATCCACACAATTTCCTTTCCTCATGATGCCATCTATTTTGTGAAGTGCACCAGTCCCTCCTGCAGCAAAGCACCCCCACAACATGATGCTACCACCCCGTGCTTCACGGTTGGGATGGTGTTCTTTGGCTTGCAAGCCTCCCCCTTTTTCCTCCAAATATAACGATGGTCATTATGGCCAAACAGTTCTATTTTTGTTTCATCAGACAAGAGGACATTTCTCCAAAAAAGTACAATCTTTGTCCCCATGTGCAGTTGCAAAGCGTAGTCTGGCTTTTTTATGGCGGTTTTGGAGCAGTGGCTTCTTCCTTGCCGAGTGGCCTTTCAGGTTATGTCGATATAGGACTCTTTTTACTGTGGATATAGATATTTTGTACGTGTTTCCTCCAGCATCTTCACAGTGTCCTTTGCTGTTGTTCTGGGATTGATTTGCACTTCTCGCACACCAAAGTACATACATCTCTAGGAGACAGAACGCGTCTCCTTCCTGGGCGGTATGACGGCTGCGTGGTCCCATTGTGTTTATACTTGCATACTATTGTTTGTACAGATGAACGTGGTACCTTCAGACATTTGGAAATTTCTCGCAAGGATGAACCAGACGTGTGGAGACCTACCATTTATTTTCTGAGGTCTTGGCTGATTTCTTTTGATTTTGCCATGATGTCAAGCAGAGGCACTAAGTTTGAAGGTAGGCCTTGAAAGACATCCACAGGTACACCTCCAATTGACTCAAATGATGTCAATTAGCCTATCAGAAGCTTCTAAAGCCATGACATCATTTTCTGGAATTTTCCAAGCACAGTCAACTTAGTGTTTGTTAACTTCTGACCCACTGGAATTGTGACACAGTGAATTATAAGTGAAATAATCGGTCTGTAAACAATTGTTGGAAAAATGACTTGTGTCATGCACAAAGTAGCTGTCCTAACCGACTTGCCAAAACTATGGTTTGTTAACAAGAAATTTGTGGAGTGGTTGAAAAATGAGTTTTAATGACTCCAACCTAAGTGTACATAAACTTCCAACTTCAACTGTACACACAATTTGACACAAAGTGCCCATTTCAAAGCTACTACTGTTTTGCACAGAAGACCAAGCATAATATTTGTGTTTATGAACCACTATATTTCTGTAATAAGCCATACTTTTAACCAACATGCCACCAATGTTAGAATAGTACCGTTGTGGCAGAGCTGAGTTTTGACTTTATGGTGAGAGGCCAAGACAAGTTAAGCCATTTGCATTAGAGCATGAACATGAATCTATTTTTTCCCTGATCCTTACATGGACAGAGAACACAGAGTACAGGCAAGATGGCTGCTCCCAAAGTGACAGAGCAGAGGCGATATACACTGAGTGTACAAAACATTAGGAACACCTTACTAATATTGAGTTGCACCCCCTTTTGCCCTCAGAACAGCCTCAATTCATCGGGGCATGGACTCTACAAGGTGCCAAAAGCGTTCCACAGGGATGCTGACCCATGTTGACTCCAATGCTTCCCACAGTTTTGTCAAATAGGCTGGATGTCCTTTGGGTGGTGGACCATTCTTGATACACACGGGAAACTGTTGTGTGTGGAAAAACCCAGCAGCGTTACAGTTCTTGACACACTCAAACCGGTGCACCTAGCACCTACTACCATACCTTGTTCAAAGGCACTCAAATATGTTGTCTTGCCCATTCACCCTCTGAATGGCACACATACACAATCCATGTCTCAGCTCTCTAAGCTTAGAAATCCTTCTTTAACCTGTCCCCCCCCCCCTTCATCTACACTGATTGAAGTGGATTTAATGGGTGACATCAATAAGGGATCATAGCTTTCATCTGAATTCACCTGGTCAGTCTGTCATGGAAAGAGCAGGTGTTCCTAATGTTTCGACGCTCAGTGTATAAAGGAAAATAAGTATCAGATGTCTAATGAAATAACATGCAATAGACTTAGAAATATGATTACAATGTATGAAATACAGATGTATTTTTTTCAATGCCATGACTCTTTTTGCTCTAGCAAAGAACAGGCATTATGCAAGGAAAATTCCTTATTTATAAGATTTTGTCCTGATACAAACTTTGGCCTGACCCAATCTAGAAGTAATTGAGAATGATCAGCCATCATTTATGGCCCATAATTCTTTCAAAATGACATCACAAATCCAGACAACCTTCTGTCTTCCCTCTTTCATACTTCTATCAATAAGACAGCCATCTGAGTATATTCAATAAGTCATCCCTCCCTCCCTCCCACTCAATCCCCATCCTCTCACTCCCATGCAATGATAATAGCATAGATAGTGTGGCCAATTTAGGGGAGCGAAACTGTGTCTGTATCATTGATCATAAAATATCTAAGCTCCATAATTGCATTCAAAGTTAAACTAAGCCTGTGGACTGGGTCTTTATGAAATGATGTTTCAGAGTCATTGTTGTATCCAGGACTCCATATAACACTACTTGTATACTACTGTGTACGTCACCATAAGACCAGTTTATTATGGACTACTGTTACTGCACTGAAAGAACACAACATATCATATCTTGAGTTAGAACAAATTAACAGGAAAACGTCAGTATTTTTTTTAAACCCTAAATAAATTCCAAAACAATGAACCAAAACAAACATAAAATCCAATATCAGGAAATGTGCCAATGAACACAGAGAACATAGTAGCTTCCACAAGCACCAAGCTTCCCCGTCACTCTCCATTCACTACTGTTTTATGGTGGTGACTGACTGTGGCAGTGGCAGGTCCATTAACACCTCCGCACCACACCGCCCAGCCCCCTCGATAAACAGCCCAGCCGGGGTCCACCCTAATGGGCCAAACTCATTCTCAGCCCAGCCTGTCTCCAGGTGTGGAAGTGTGGCCCTGTAATTGATAATTAAGGGGCAATAGCCCAGTGGTCAATGCAGACCCACAGCAGGGGAGAGAGAGGGAGGGGCCAGGCCCCACACTGTCACTCAAAGAAAAGAGAGCGGGAGAGAGATGGGGGTAGGTTGTTGGCTGCAATTCAGTAAGGGAAGCTTGGAGAGACAAACACACAAACA
The DNA here is from genome assembly GCF_057628025.1 of Oncorhynchus mykiss. NCBI lineage: Eukaryota > Metazoa > Chordata > Actinopteri > Salmoniformes > Salmonidae > Oncorhynchus > Oncorhynchus mykiss. The sequence goes on along the minus strand of NC_143033.1, from coordinate 90,783,033 downwards.
GGCAGGCATGGCTTGCACATTGGCAGGCATGAACGCAGGTATGAACTTAGGCAGGCAGGCATACCCTCACACACACACACAATGCTGAGAAACAGATAGATGTGATAGAGGAGGACCACACAGATGAATCACACACCCACACTGATCTGCAGCATACAAATTCTAATGGAAAACACAGAGACTGACACACACACACACACACACACAGATAGTGCTGTAGGTGTGGCACAGTGGCAGAGGTACTGACTGGAACGTGTCTGTATGTCTATGGTGGCAGCAGTGTGAGGTTGCAGACGGTGCTGGTTGGTTGGTTGGTTGGGCTTTCACCCAAGTCTGAGAGGGATAGAGCACTTACAGTTACACCTCAGATCTTATCAATCACATAGAGCTGTGATGACAGCTGTTTAATCCACCTTGCCACTGTAGGTTTAGGCAAAGCAGCACATGACGATGAGCGCCTCTCAGATGAACAGTTTACATGAACATGAAGGCAGATGACATCTGCTTTTCCTGCAATGCTGCTGCACACAGATCAGTTTAGCCTTTTAGATCATAATGAATACGATTAAATGTTCAGGGGGAAACCTGATCCTAGATCAGCACTCCTACTCTAAGACGCTTCATGAATACGGGCCCCCACAGATCTTATAGTGCTCTTCCTTCACATGTGCAATTCCTCAGTCAGCTTCCATCATCATTCAACAGTAATGTTGTTGTGTAGATGAACCTCACAGGAGTAACTCAAAGGAGACTGTAGATAGGAGTAATGAGAAGTGGCGTTTTATTCATTTATGTATTTATTGTCATTTTCCCATTATCTGGTTTACTGCTCTTGAAAAGCATTAAGCCTGACAGGGGCTATCAATCAGCTGCTAATGGGTTGTGTAATTGCAGTCAGTTCCAAGCATAGCAATATAGTTATTAGAACGGAAATAAAAACGTGCATTCTAATGGATACACTCAATATGGCTGCCGATCCACCAATTAAAGATCATTCACTTGAATGGGGATGTCCGTTCTAGTCGTGGTATTTCTTTGGTTAAAATCTGAGAGGCAGCAGCGTCACTCAGGGTGAAACCGGCCAATAGGCCTGCAGCATCAGCCAGTGAACTACAATGAACATTATCACATTTTGAAATCATGTCCAATTTATTTTACATATCTGAATGTCATATAAGTACATTTTTGTCGGCTAGTTTCAGCGACCTCCCCTTTTTCAAATTATGAACTATGATAAATATGTCAGTGTTGCAGTGATATCTTAAACTAAATTGACAGAGACCATCTTCTTATAAGGCTTCAATTGATCCAACATGAGTAGAGAGCAGAGACTGGGGGATTTTATACAAATCTGGCAACCCTGGTTTGAGTGTCCCTGTTGCTCTCCAAGACAAGGCCACCTGGCGATCATTCTGATGCTATCTTAACAGATGTTGATGACAGGCAGTTTAAGAATCCAGCACGTGATACAGTCCTCCAACCATAATGAGAAGCTACAGTAAACAATCATTCCAGGTTAGATTGTGTACTAAATATCCTAGTTTTCAGGGTGGAACTCGAGGAAAAACACCTATACTGTCACCATGTTAACAACCCTTTACTGGCAGACACCGATTCTATCTGGTTCTTGTTTGTTAGCAACAGAAATCATTTTAAAACAGTTTCAAATGGAAAACAGAAAAATGGTTTCTTATTTGACAAGTCCAAGTAGTCTGTCGCTGTTTTTGAGTTCTCTTTCATTTGGGGTCCGATTCAGACATAGGAAATGTATGCCTTTTCCTACTCACTTCTCAGTAGTTGCTATTCAGACTTAAAGAAGATTTATGGTTGATCTAGGAATGTGGTCCGGAGGCTCCGTATGGACGCGTGAGACAATTGAGGAGCCTCCGGAAGCTTGCAGAGGCCAAATCGAGCTCTGTACTGCGTTGTCATGCACCTCCTATATGTTGTAACAATGTGGAGGGCTCCGCTTAGCTCCACATTGACATGATTGGTTGACGGTAGGTGGGGGCGGTACATCCTGTATAAACACAAACTCACTTCCTTGACAACACACATGGAGAATCTTTGACAAAATGCTATTATAACTAGATCACAAATAAAATACATCTTTATGATACCTTGTGTTTGGATTTCAAAAGATACCAAAAGCTATTTTAACTCCTGGAAAGAGATCGGGGATGTAATGGGGATAGACGCGGTAAAGAGGTTAATGGAATTCAGACCGTTTGGGATAGGACAGTGAGTGAATAGGCGCATATTCAACAAATCTGATTCTAACAAAGTGGATATTTATCAAATCCGTCATGATTGAGGTATTGCAACAGGCTCACAATGTGGCTACTAAAATCTGATTGTTTTCGCTGCATAACATTTAGAAGTGGCTGCTCATTTAGAAGAAACACTTTTCAGGTTTAGAAGAAGTGACTGCTAAGTGCTAACTCCCGTTTGTATTAGCTGATTAGCATAGCTAGCATAGAGAAATGGGTGGTGGTAGACAGTCGTTTTTAACTGTAATGCAGTTGATTGGTAACGATGACATGGACATGTATTTGGGTTGACTTCCATACCAGCATTATACTCCGATGTTTACCTGAAATACACATATAAACAATAGCCTACATGTAGGCTAATTTTTCTGGGGGGCAGAGAAGATTCAGGATGGAGATGCAGGTGGGAAAACAGTGCAGCCTTTAAACGTCATGCTATCTTGGCTGTGCTCTTATATCAAGCACCGGGAAACGGACTCCAACATCTCAGAAGCGGTAAGGTCTAGTCTTTTCGTTTAGCCAGTTGCTCGTAATTAGCTGGATGCCTATAGAGATTAGCCCTGAATCACTACGAGTGGTGCGGTACAGAACTATTTATTGGATGCCTATGGCAGCTCCCTGAAGCACAAGAAGTCTGAATGCTCTGACTTCTGCAGAGGCCCTATTGCTGTAAATGCTGTACTGGTTCTGCAGATATCCAATTGACCATAAATCGGCTTTTACCGAATGAAGGTGTGTAACAAGGTCTGCGGGTGTGGCTCCCTTGCGCAAACTCGATAAATATAATTCCACCCCAGAATACACACCCGCTGGGTAGCCTACCAATTTGAAGAGGGAGTAGTTAAATGTTTTTCTGTTCTTTCATCTAAAATAATCCCTTTAATACCGTGTACCTTTAATTTGAATTTGGTCGGCACCAGACTAGAATGTAGACTATTGAGAATGTGTTCACAATATGGAAAGATAGCCATGAAAACATACACACAGTGTAGAAAGCATGCTTTTCCATGACAGACTGACCAGGCCAATCCTGGTGAAAGCTATGATCCCTTGATGTCACCTGTTATTTTAATTTCAATCAGTGTAGATGAAGGGGAGGAGACAGGTTAAATAAGGATGTTTAAGCCTCGAGACATGGACATGTGTAATGTGTGCCATTCAGAGGGTGAATGGCCAATAACAAATATTTAAGTGCCTTTGAGCAGGGTATGGTAGTAGATGCCAGGGCAACCGTTTGAGTGTGTCAAAAACTGCAACACTGCTGTGTTTTTCACACTCAACCACTTCCTGTGTGTGAAAAACTGCAACACTGCTGTGTTTTTCACACTCAACCACTTCCTGTGTGTATAGAGAATGGTCAACCACCCAAAGAACATCCAGCCAACTTGACACAACTGTGGGAAGCATTGGAGTCAACACGGGCCAGGATCCCTGTGGAAGGTTTGACACCTTGTTGTCCATGCCCTGACAAATTGAGTCATGTTCCTAATGTTTTGTACAATTAGTGGATAATTGTCTCCATTTCAGAACCCACCATTAGATTTAAAAACAGTGATTTTACACACATTTATGTTTAGGGAATAATCACAAATCCTACTTCATGGAACAATAGCATAACGGTGTGGAAGTTATTAGGGAAGGTCAGAAATCAAGTAGAGTATCTGTAGGCACACCTCTGCCAGACCGCCATTTATGTGATCTCCTCCCAAATGAAGAGCTGGCTGGCACATGCATTTCCTCATGCTTAAGTTCAAGGTCAGAATGCAGAGAGAAAAGTATGTGAAAAATAAGTTCCATTTACACCATTTATTTGAAATCACCAATGTTTCTGCCTTCACCACGGCCCTGCAGCATGTGAAAGCCAGTCTTGTATGTGTTGACTACACTACAGCATAGGACTACAGTAGGCCCTCATCAGTGGCCTGTGTATTATTATAGAACCTTATAGAACTCCACATTCAGTGATAACTCGGTCACAAACATTTTGAAATATAACTAAACCCAAAGACATGTTACAGTGACTCACGTTCAGAAACAGTTTCAACGTGAGATAAACAGTCCATGGAAAGAGATGAAGAATCGAGATAAGCAAGTAAATAAACACACACACACACACACAAAGCCCCGCTGCCTTGCCACCCAATTATTTTCCAAACCACGTTACCATCCATCGGTTAGCCCTTTATAAAGTGGTTGGTACAATCTTCTAAATCTCCAGGCTTTTTCAGCGAGCAGCAGCCACAGATGACTAATGGACGCAGGGGCCAGTAATGCATGTCATTTGCAGAGACTGCATGTTGAGCAGGAGAGAGAGGGGAAGCAGCTTGAAGATCCTAATGTTACCTTTTAGTGGCAATTTGAAGATGTTTTTCCCCCAGGAGTGGCACTCTAACACCCACCCCCAGAACCCTCGCCACCGTGACAACTCACAGATTACAGGAAACATGCAGATCTCAACACTTCACTTGATAGGCCTTGATAGTTCTCTGAGAAATACATTTGAATTAAATAATTAAAATCTTTAAATACTTTAAGCTTTTGGTGTCATCTGCCTGCCTTTTGGGACTAATCTATTGGCCCATTACTCAGCCAGGCAAGCTCGCTCAACCACAAATAAACCATTTTAAATGATTTCAAATAGTATTTGGAGCAGGTTGGGTACAGAGCTGCCATTCCTCTTTGGTTGGTTTTCTTTCACCCGCTCTGTGATGATGTGTTGTGTAATTGAGGAGATCAGTCAGTGGAGGCCTATTGGTGGCTGCTCCCCAACTCATTACCAGATGTTGGGAGGTCACTGCTGTTTACACACACACACGTGAAATAAAGTCAAGAGAATAGAAAGTAACAAAGTGGATACATTCATATGGACAAATTCACTTGGTTGGTGCAGGTGAAGAACCTTGAGATTTCATTGTATTTGATGGAAGCTGTGCTGTACAAATGTAATGAATTCTAATATTGTTTAGTGCAGTGACAACGATGGTGGTGTTCATTCACTTGGAGGTCAAGGTGGAGGTCAATGTGTTTCTAGATATGGAAAAACAAAAACACTGAGCTTTTACACAACCGCCCTATCTGACATTTAACAAAAACAAACTTAAAGTAAACTTAAACATGATCTCATATTCGATATGTAGCTAGCTGACCAAACTGTACACTGACTGGTAGTGGTGGGATATCCACAACCATCATCACATATTTAAGCTCTACATCTAGTCTAACTTTTTATTTATTAATCCCTATTGCTTTGATAGATGCCATATTTATTCATATCCCCTCTTATCAAAGATAAATGAAATCCCACCTTCCTTCAGCCTGACGGGCAGTGTCATCTGATAATGTAAGAATAAATGAGCAGGTTTCTGAACAGGAGTCTGATAAGGATGTTTGTAGAAAACTTGTTGTGGAAACAGTTTCCTATATACACACACACCTCTGTTTTGCGCTTTGTGTTATTCGCTAAACAGGTTGTGCCCTTTATACTTAAAGGGTTGCTCATGCAAGGATATAATCGTACTATATTGCTAAATATTGTAATCGCAAACCCACAAATACACACACTCCCTCTTTGAAGGGAACAGAAAAAAAATATGATTTGAAAAGTAACAATATTTAACTTAGTGACAGTTGAAATGACAGCTTGCCTCTCTTGGTTGATGGAGGTTTATATGTGTGTCGTGTTAATAGGCTTGAGCCTGATTGCAATATGCTGAGATAATATATCATTCCATTATTCACACAAACATTCCATTGTGAGCATATGAAAACCTTTCAATGGAGTTCAAATCTCGACAATTCCCCTTCAAGTCAGTATTTGACCATTGGAGTCACATTGAATCCAGTCCAGCAACCTTAGACCACAGTGTGGACCCTGAAAGGTTACAGTCCAACAGAGTGATGATTGTCCAATCTCCTCCAATAGCAGAGCAGCAGCTTCTTCATGGGAAACGTAGTGCCAAGTGTCTGTGGTACTGAATGTTCCAAATAAATATACATTCTTATAAGGCAGTGTTCCATGTCACACCGGACAAAAGGATCAGGTGGAAAATCCTTTTAATAAGATGGGGATTGTGAAAAGGGGGAGAGCGTGAAGAGAAGTATCAGAGAGAAGCACATACAGTATGTTGGGAATCCTAGTGGCAGAAAAGTGGTACTGCAGCTTCTGATCTACTCAACAGTTATAGTTAGCACCATTGTCTCCCTCCCCCCTATTTAAACTCAGGACTGCTTCCGAAACATGAAGATGTCTCTGGTCTTGGAGCCTCTCTTGCCCTCGGGGAGTGGGGTGGGGTTGGGTGAGGGTGACGGGGAGGCTGAGGGCTGGGGGGTGGCTGTGCCTCCATAGGGGCAGCTCTGGGAGTCGGGGTGCTCCCCAGAACACTCCACGGCCGGGATGTAGCGACTGTCCCACATCCCTGGACCGCACAGCTTACACAGGTCATGGAGGCTGCACGGGATTCTGGGTAACAGACGGAACTGGTAGAGCAGACTACGGGCCTGGTAGTAGGAAGGGTGGGAGAGAGAAAGGAAGAGAGAGAACGTAAGAGAGAGTCAAGGAATGGAGAGAAAGAGAGCACGTGAGAGAACAAGGGACTGGAGGAGAGGAGTGGCAGTGAATGAGAGAAAGGTTAAACACGAGGAAAACACATAGAAAAGAGGAAACAGAAGGCAGCGAAGAAGCTATACCTCAAGACTTACAAAACAGCTAACAGTATCACACTTAGTATCATGGAGATTTGAATAACATTTGACTAAATCAATAGCTCCTTCAGACGTGGAAGAACATGATCTAACACAGCCAAAATCAATTAACGTGATCTAATTTAAACTAAATAGGGCTGAGCTGTTCAGACACATCAAACCTGATAGGGGTTCTATAACAGTCCTAACACCTGCATGCTAAAATGTGCTGTTGCTGCTGCAGCAGCACTACTAACATGGCATCCATAAACATGAGAAGACAGAGACACACTACCGGCCATGACTCAGAAATCCTCAACATGGCATCCATAAACATGAGAAGAAGACAGAGACACACTACCGGCCATGACTCAGAAATCCTCAACATGGCATCCATAAACATGAGGAGAAGACAGAGACACACTACCGGCCATGACTCAGAAATCCTCAACATGGCATCCATAAACATGAGGAGAAGACAGAGACACACTACCGGCCATGACTCAGAAATCCTCAACATGGCAGGATCACAGCAAGTATTTCAAGACTCCTTGAGGGCTGGAGAGCAACAAGGACTATTATGCTTTGTTGTATTACAAACGCCATTCCTTTTAAATCCCTTCGGCGCAGGCGATGAGTGTACACTGAGGGGATGAGTTAAGAATTAAACAGCCACCATAGTATGCTAACTAGAGGGTAAAATGCTAGCGTTGCATAACATGCTAGTATAGCCTAGCATAGCATGAGGAAAAGTGGCCCAGCCTTGGATGGAGTAACGCATCGTCATGCTAAGGCTAACTGCTAGCGTTACCTTGCGCAGCACCAGCTCCCCGTTCATGTGCATGGAGAGGTTACTGAAGTGGAGCAACATCTGGTCGGTGGCTAACTGTTGCTCCGTCACGTCATCACCGTACAGCACGATGATGGCCACACACGCAAACAGATGGAAGTAGTCCGTCTGAGGGAGCGATAGCGAGTTATTGACAAAGTACATTTATACTGGACTGTGGAGAGCCTGCCTACAGTACAGTTTGTGTGTCTGGTTGTGTCTACATCCAACTCTAATCTCCATAACTAGTGTGTTGTATGAATGATGGTTATACCTATGGCAGGCTATAAACTCCTAACATTGTTACACACAGTTGCTAATACACATTGTTTGATATTGGTGTATGTATGCTAATGTTGTGTGTTTGTATTGTTCTATGTATACCAATTCCACGTACAACATGATAATGTTGCTCTGTGTACACCAATGCCATGTACAACATGATGATGTTGCTCGGTGTACACCAATGCCATATACAACATGATGTTGCTGTGCGTATGCTGATGTAAACTTGGGTACCTGGTAGTGTGCCCAGCAGGCCTCCCACATACGCAGGGCCTCTGTGTCGGGGAACTCCCGTTTGAAGCAGAGTAGGAGCCAGCGGTGACAGAACAGCAGCTGTAGGCCGTCCTCCCCCAGCTGGGTCAGGTGCTGGTGGAACCGGGGCAGCATCAGACGCAACAGCTCCCTCAGGTACATCTGGAACGCGGAAGAAAGAGATGGTTAGGGCACTAATGTGGATATGAATGTAACACCACACACACACAAAATAAAACACGAGAATCACAGATAGCGAGAGAGAAAAGTGTGTGTAATAAAAAGAGAGAAAGACACTTTCTCTGTCCCCTTACTAGTTGTCTCTCCATGTCCTCGTCGCGGGGAGAGCTGATGAAGATGGTGTTCTCCATCAGGCCTACGAAGCACCAGAACGTGTCACTCTCATCCTGCACCTCGGTCAGCAGGGGGGCCACCAGGTCAGACATGCCCTGGCAGTAGCCCATCTCTGGGTTGAACACCGCGTAGTTCAGCAGCACACACCTGGAGGAAGGGAGGAACACCACCACAGACAATATCAAGAGATCATAGTCGCCTCATACTAAGTTACACATATTACCTCATACTAAGTCATACATAAAGTTATACATACAAAGTCATACTAACCCATCACCCTAACCAACAGGTCGTATAGATGTTTAGACACTGTCGTTAAAACAATCAATTTAGACCAAATCAAATGGTATTTTTCACATGCTTTGTAAACAGGTGTAGGTAGACCAACAGTGAAATGCTTACTTCTCATCCTAACTATTCAGAGAGATAAATACACAATGAGTAATGATAGCTTGGCTATATACACGAGGTACCAGTACAGAGTCCATGTACAGGGGTACGAGGTCATTGAGGTAGATATGTACATATAGGTAGGGCCCTATAAAGTGACTAGGTAACAGGATAGATAATAAACAGTCACAGCAGCGTACGTGATGAGTCAAAAACGTTAGTGTAAAACAGGTCACTGCAGATAGTTAAATAGTTAACCAATAGCCACCCGGACTAACTATTTAGCAGTCTAATGGCTTGGGGGTAGAAGCTGTTCAGGGTCCTGTTGGTTCCAGACTTGGTGCATCGGTACCGCTTGCCGTGCGGTATCAGAGAGAACAGTCTATGACTAGGGTGGCTGGAGTCTGATCATTTTTAGGGCCTTCCTTTGACACCGCCTGGTATAGAGGTCCTTAATGGCAGGAAGCTCGGCCCCAGTGATGTACTGGGCCGTACACACTACCCTCTGTAGAGCCTTGCGGTCGGATGCCAAGCTGTTGCCAAACAAAGCGGTGATGCAGCCAGTCAAGATGCTCTCAATGGTGCAGCTGTTGAACTTTATAACGATCCGAGGGTCCCTGCCAAATCTTTTCAGCCTCCTGAGGGGGAAGAGGTGTTGTTGTGCCTTCACGACTGTGTTGGAGTGTGTGGACCATGATCAGTCCTTAGTGATATGGACACAGAGGAACTTAAAGCTAAACAACACTATGGCATTAAAACAGAGTAAGCGAATGAATAAGACAAATATGAAAAGTGGTGAGACAATATTGGTCCATAATAATACATGAGAGTTCTAACCTCCCCCACCCCTACTCTACTTGACCCAGTTACTTTTACCAATACCGAGAACCAGCCATGAGTCACTTAACAGCCTGGTTTTGAAAGCCTTTAGCTCCTTCATTTAGGAAGCTATTAGCTGTAAGTATGCATCAGAACTAGCGCTCTAACAACTTACTGGGAGTCAATAAAGCATGAAAGTCATTAGCTAGCTTCCCCCAGGGTTCAGAATATGATATTCATGTACAATATTACCTCCTGTGCACTGGACTATGGGATAGGAAAGATGAGAAATGGAAAAGGCGAGGAAGAAAGGGAGGAGAAAAGAGTGGTAAGAGAGGAGAGAGTGAAATGTAGAATAAAGAGTGACAGAGGGAAGGATATGGATAGAGATGAGAGGAAAGACAAGTGGTAGGGGAGAGAAAGTGTAAGAGAAGAGAGAAGAGAGGGAAATACCCAGACAGAGCCATCTGTCCTGACCTCATGATCTCCACATTGGGGTTGTTCTCTCCCCTGAAGAAGTGGTTGCTGCGGTCTGTTCTCACCACGTCCTTATCCACGGTGAACTGAACCTTCCTCCAGAAGTCACTGTGCTCCTCAGGACTCATAGACAACCTGGGGATGGCAGGGACAGACAGGGGTTTTTACTGGGTTAAATACTGGGGCTACGCACTAATGTCAACCAAACTTAAGGGCAGTTACTCAACTTCAAAAATGTACTTTTAATTTAACCCTTGATAGGATGTCAAGAAAAGGGTAGGGTGAGGATGTTGGGGCAATGTAAACCACTTGAACAACCTATGATCTAACCCTAACCCCCTCCCATCACTCTCTGGCTGAGAACCTGAACACTGAGGACCTGACCCCTACCCTAACGAGCAGAGCAGAGGGGATTTCATTAACACTATTTGTTTTCCATTGAGCCCCGCCAGGAACAATAACACTAGGCCTGATGCAACTTCACGCAACTGTTTACTTTCTGGGTCTGTGTTTGTCTGCCTCTCCCTCGGCGTCTCCTCCCTCACTCCCTTCTCTCTCCCAGTCCCTTGATCCCTCTCGCCCAGTCCCTTGTCCCCTCTCTACCTCCATGCCTCACTCTCTCCCTCTCTTCTTCCCTTTCTGGAGAACTGTCAGCAGCTGTACCTGGTCCTGCTACCAGAATCCCCTAATCGTGTAACTCAACATTAACATGTAAGACCACAGAGACACCAGACCTTGTAGAAAATAGATGAGCAAACTGAATCAACTCTCCACAACCCTCTCCTCCTCCAGTGTTTGTTCAGAACAGGTATATACTATCTCTCTCCTCTCCAGCAGGATCATCCATGTTTAACATCTTCAACAGTACTGGCTACAGCACAACATCAAATCAAACAAGCAATAATTGATTCTTCAAAATGTGACTTATATAAATAATGTAATGTTTTATTTCCATATAGAACTAATTGATTTAATTAACAGGGGCTGGTCGTTAGTCAGGATCACAAACAGATGATTATAAGGGTGTCATACATGTTCATGACAAGTCTAATCAGTTATTATACCTGCATCATAATGCATCATATCTGCAGGCTCTAAGTAGAGTGTTACCGGTGCCACCACCTTTAGAAGGCCGAGACTGTAGTTCCAGGGTCTTAATGATGAGCCAATGGCCCCCGGAGGCTCAGTCAAGTGTTTTTCCATCAGCCTCATCACATCACAGGAGGAAGAGAGCGTCTAATTGGCTGGTTTGGATGACATCTTCTGATGTAATCTAAAGGTTAATACGCCATTCCGCTGAAGACCAGACAATTATCATATCAATTCTGTCTACTCGTGTATCACACCTGCGCAAACATGCACACTGTGTGGAAGCTTAGGTAGCCTAGCGGTTAAGAGCAATTATCATATCAATTCTGTCCACTCGTGTATCACACCTGTGCAAACATGCACACTGTGTGGAAGCTTAGGTAGCCTAGCGGTTAAGAGCAATTATCATATCAATTCTGTCCACTCGTGTATCACACCTGTGCAAACATGCACACTGTGTGGAAGCTTAGGTAGCCTAGCGGTTAAGAGCAAACGGCCATTAACCAAATGGTCGCTGGTTTGAATATCCAAGCCGACTAGGTGAAACATCTGCCAATGTGCCCTGGATCAAGGCACTTAACTCGAACTGCTCCTGAAAGTGGCTCTGGACAAGCGTCTGCTAAATGACTCAAATGTAAATGTAAATGTATTGAAAAAGAAAAAGGATTAGGGACAGACAGACAAGTAACGCTGGGAGGTTCAAATAAATGACTGGTTGAACCCTTTACTCTCTTTTAGTGTGTGTGTGGTGTGTGCGTGCGTGCGTGCGGTGTGTGTGCATGCGTGGTGTGTGCGTGCGTGGTGTGTGCATTTCGAGCATATTGATAGAATATGAGAGTAGAATATGGGTAGAATATGAGAATATGATTTGATCAGCGATTACATGTTTTTACCCAGGAGGCCTGTTAATTTACACCCAGCACTCCCATAACAACGTTCTGTAATTGTGTCTATTGATTGCTCCATTTGCAAAGTGAAACCACAAGGTGTGTGTGTGTGTGAGTAACAGTTAGCAGGATATGGCTTGGTGCCACCTTATTCCTTTGTATAAATTAACCACATACTGTATGTACCATTGTTATGAATGTCCTTCTTTCATCGAAAACAACACAATAGAACCCCCCCCCACCACCACACACACACACACACGGTCAGCAGCAGTGCAGCTCCCCTGGATGGAGAGCTATTACTTATAGTAAACCCCCCAGCCACCTACCTCCTCTGCTGGATGTGGTGGTACTCAGAGCGTTTCTGCAGTCTCCAGGCCTCTCTCTCCTGGGAGGAGGAGTCACAGCTGTAGTAGTGCAGTAAGAAGGGCCACACCTCCCCACGGATGGATGGGTCAATGCCCCCAAAGAAGATGGCCTGAGGGGGGGGGACAGAGAGGACATGATCAGCCTGGGTAGTAGAAGTCTAGAATTCAACAATGTTATTTACAGTAACTACACCAGGGTTCCCCAACTGGTGGCCCATTGGCCGAATTAGTGCTGTGGTGGTTTTATTTGGCCCCCCATTTATTGGGAGAATTTTCAAAAAAAAAGAAAACGTTTTTGACATAAGACTAAAAACATCAGGAAATCAGCTCCATGTCATTTTTAGTTAAGAAATCTGTTCAAATATTCCCATGCATAATAGAGACACGTGATCGTATACAAATGTAAGCAAGTTTGTCAGTCTTCCAAGGTCTTATCCCAGCTACACACTCACCTTGCGTAGCTTGTACTCCTCCTCCACCTGTCCGTTGTGGTTGAGGTGTCGGAGCCAGGTGGTGACGTCCAGGCGGCGGTACAGACGTTCCTCCGGGTGGGTCTCAGCGGACGGCAGGGTGGGCCTCCGGATGGAGAACTGCATACATGACTTCTCATCCACTACCTGGAAGAGCGAGGGAAGAGAAAGAGAGATCAATAGGTGGGGGGCAGAGAGGGAGCGAGACAGATGGGTGTGGGGCAGAGAGCGAGAGATATCAAGGAACTAGCCATTATGCTAAAACTGAAATAACATGGTATCTAGCCACAATGCTAACACTGTAGGAACATGATATCTAGCCCCAATGCTAACATGCCTCACCTGGTCTTTGAGCTGCGTCTCTCTGCAGCACTTCCACTGTTGGAAGACCTCAGCCAGCTTGTCCAGACCTGCGTGGTGGAAGTGGAGGACCTTATACTGGCTCTCCCTGCTGGCGATCACCAGCTGACCACTATTACACGCCTCATCACTGGAATCACAACATACCATTCAAACATACAGAAACACTGGCTGAAAGAGACACACATACAATGTTACTGCACTGCTAAAACATGGCTTATAACATATACAGCAAACTCTCAGTTGGAGAAGAATTTCAGAAACATTTCCTGAATTGTCAAATACAGTCATTTTTTACATACATATAGGCCAGTTTCTGAAGTGACTTTTCATTTTTGTAATCGTTGGACAATGATAATCCTCCCCTTTACCCTCACAGGCCAAACACAACTGTATGCAGGTGAGTTGTTATGAGAGTAAAGTTCCTGAGGTCTTAAAGTATCCAGACAACATGACCCCACATGACCCCTGGCTGACCTGAAGAAGAGGCGGAGCGACCTCATGTGACCCAGGTCGACCCGGAACACTCCCCCCAGCTGCTCCAACGCCAGCACCTTCTGCTGTTCCTCCCACCGCATGCCCTGCGATTGGCTGTTGTTCTCAGAGGGAGCGTGGCTGTCCAGGCTGGAGGCGGAGCTAGCCGAATGGGTCATGGACTCGTCGCACAGCTCCCTGAGAAAATGAGGGGGGGGGGAGAAGTTGAGTTGGTTATAGGATCAGATAAACTTACAACTATTACTGGCTCAATGCAAAACAGACCTTAGATCAGCGTCTAAGGGAAACTGATGGGACCATGATTTTGGAGAATCATTGCATTGCACACAGATGTAATTCTAACAACACATAAGCATAGATATGGCAAACAGGGTACTGTTTGTACAAACATGTACTGTTTGTGACTAGTGTTGAATATCAGGAGTCTATTTTACTGCCCTGTTGTGGTTCCTTGCTTTATGTCCTGGGATTGTTCTGGCTTAGACCATGGGACAGAGAAGAATGCATGGCGGTTACTGTGCAGGGGGGGAACCACGCACATCACACACACACACACAGTGCACACAACAGAAACTGTACACACACACACACACACACACACACGTCACAGCGTCTGCCTTCCAATTTCCCCAGTCATTCCCCCACGGCCACTGTTTGTTTCCCCGGCACTGTAACCCGAGCTGGGGGTTCCTCTACTGCGTTAAAACACACACACACACACACACACACACCTGGGTAAGGGGGTAAATCAAACAATTAACAACCAAAACACACCCCATGACAAGTCTCGGAGAGCCAGACCTGAGAAGCACAGTGACGTATTAATTGCAAATAGGGCCAGTAAACACAAGTCAATCATATGGAAAACATTCACATTTAAATGCTGTTTCCTTGTATGCCGATGGAACAGTATTTCTCTAAGTCCATAATAAATACAAACAGCCTATTGGTCCCATGAGAGGAGCCAGAGCTGGTCAGTTTCAAACTAAATCAATGGTAGTGAATTGATCATGTCTCGGGTTGTCACATACCTGTATATGGGAAAATAATGTGAGATCCATCGAGACAGCAAGGTCTCACCTCATTGGTCAGATTCACTGCCCTCTGGATCATGTATCAAATCATGAACAAGGTCCTAGTCCTGGGACACTACAGCACAGAGGAGTGGGGAGATTCTCTCTGCCTCAATATAAACCTAGTCATAGCAGACCTGGGTTCAAAAACTATTTGAAATCTGTCTGGAGTGCCCGGTGAACGGGCGTTGCAGATTTTGGACTTGTCTATCGGTTCCATTGCAACAGGAAATCTCAATCAAGCCCGGCAGAAGAATTTTAAATGATTTTTAAAAGTATTTGAACCCAGGTCTGCGTCATAGGCCTATTGTATTACATTGAGGTGCTGAGAGAACATACAGAAACCAAAAGTCTCACACTTAATGGTCTGCTTGAATAAAATCTGACAACATTTGATTGATTAAAACATTGCTTCAATAAAGGAATATTTAAACTGCGCTACATGCTAACTACTGTAACTGTCAGAGATATTGCTAAGCTATCTGTCTCTATGGGCTTTCCAGTTAACTAATCAGCATCAACAGAAGGTGTTGAACATGGACCTGTTTTAAATGTCGTCTACTTAATCAATGAAGTGAAGATAGCACCCACTGTTATGTTACTGTAAGCTTACGGAGACGTTTTAAATGCCATCTACCTCAGTGGATCTCAATGAGCTAATGCTAAATATTCACACTAGTAGCTGATGCTGTTCTCTATAGCGACTACACTGTAGCCTATGTATACAGTGTTAGACACAGACTATGCACTGAGTGGACAAAACATTAACACCTGCTCTTTCCATGACAGACTGAATCCAGGTGAAAGTTATGATCCCTTATTGATGTCACTTGTGAAATCCACTACAATCAGTGTAGATGAATGGAAAGAAACAGGTTAAAGAAGGATTTTGAGACGTGGATTGTGTATGTGTGGCATTCAGAGGGTGAATGCACAAGACAAAATATTTTAGTGCCAAGAACTGCAGCGGTGCTGGGTTTTTCATGCACAACAGTTTCCGGTGGGTATCTAGAATGGTCCACCACCCAAATGACATCCAGCCAATTTGTCGACTGTGGGAAGCATTGGAGTCAACATGGGCCAGCATCCCTGTGGAACGCTTGACACCTTGTAGAGTCCATACCCTGACAAATTGAGGCTGTTCTGAGGGCAAAAAGTAGTGGGGGAGGGGGTGCAACTCAATATTAGGAAGGTGTTCTTAATGTTTAGTACACTCAGTATATGTCAACAGCATGTTTTGATGGAAAAGCTGTTCTAATGGCATGTCCCTCGTCAGGGGAGCTACAGCTACAAGCTCCCCACCTACGTGATGCTCTACCCTAGGGACAGAGCTCTGGCGTCACCCTGAGAACCAGAGCCTGGGGCTCAACCCCCATGGTCCCTAAACTCAATGAATGATGTGGCTGTTGAGCAAGTAGAAGAGACTACACTTCTTGGTGTTCTATTAGATTGTAAACTGTATTGATTGCATTGTTGTAAAGATGGAGAGGTCCGTCTGTGATAAAGAGATGCCCTGATTTGTTTTTACATCACATGCAACCAAACAGTTGTCCAGTCAGGTGCAGCAAAACAAATACCTAGAAAAGCTGCAGCTGGCACAGAACAGAGCAGCACGTCTGGCCCTCAAATGTACATGGAGGGCCAATGTCAATAACATGCATATCAGCCACTCCTGGCTCAGAGTGGACGAGAGATTGACTGAATCACTGTCGATCGTTGTAAGAAATATTGATGTGTTGAAAGTACCACGTTGTCTTTTCAGCCAGTTATCACAGCTCAAAAACCCAGTCCCCAAGTAAGAACAGAGACTGGGAAAATGAGTACATGGTAACTCAGGCAAGAAATATGAAACACCTCAAGGAACAACGCGGACTGTGAAGAGACACACACTAACAGTTTTCTTTAGATGTTTTAAATGTAGCTTTACATTTGTGTTCTTATCTATTAGTGTTCTGCATGTTGTCATGTTCTATGTTGTGTGGCTGCTGCTTTTTCAACAGCTAATGAAATACACAAATATGCAACAATTTCAACAATTTTACTGAATTACAGTTCATAAGAGGAAATCAGTCAATTGAAACAAATTCATTAGGCCCTAATCAATGGATTTCACATTACTGGGACTACAGAAATGCATCAGTTGGTCACAGATACCTTAAAGAAAATGTAGGGGCGTGGATCAGTATACCAGTCAGTATCTGGTGGGACCACCATTTGCTTCATGCAGCGCGACACATCTTCATACATAGAGTTGATCAGGCTGTTGAATGTGGCCTGTGGAATGTTGTCCAGGTTCCAGCTTCCAGGAATTGTGTATAGATCCTTGCGACATGGGGCAGTGCATTATCATGCTGAAACATGAGGTGATGGCGGCAGATGAATGGCACGACAATGGGCCTCAGGATCTCGTCATGGTATCTCTGTGCATTCAAACTTGCCATCGATAAAATGTAATTGTGTTTGTTCATAGCTTATGTCTGCCCATACCATAACCTCACCACGAGACACTCGGTTTCACAACATTGACATCAGCAAACCACTCGCCCACACAACGCCATCTGACCGTTAGAGTTGAAACTGGCATTAATCCATGAAGAGCACACTTCTCCAGCGTACCAGTGGCCATCGAAGGTGAGAATTTGCCCCCTGAAGTTGGTGAACAGCAGTCAGGTCAAGCCCCTGGTGAGAACGACCAGCACGCAGATGAGCTTCCCTGAGACGGTTTCTGACAGTTGTACAGAAGTTCTTCGGTTGTGCAAATCCAGTTTCATCAGCTGTCTGCGTGGCTGGTCTCAGACGATCCCGCAGGTGAAGAAGCCAGATGTGGAGATCCTGGGCTGGCGTGGTTACATGTTGTCTGTGATTGTGAAGCCGGTTGGGCTCTGCCAAATTCTCTAAAACAATGTTGGAGGCGGCTTATGGTAGAGAAATAAACATTAAATTATCTAGCAACAGCTCTGGTGGACATTCCTGCAGTCAGCATGCCAATTGCATGCTCCCTCAAAACATGTGTTCTTCACATGTGTTTTGTGAAGAAAACATTTCCCCAGCATAAGGTGCACCTGTGTAATGATCATGCTATTTAATCAGCATCTTGATATGCCACACCTGTCAGGTGGATGGATTATCTTGACAAAGGAGAAATGCTCACTAACAGGGATGTAAGCAAATTTGTGCACAAAATTTGAGAGAAATAAGCTTTTGTTCATATTGAAAATTTCTGAGATCTTATATTTCAGCTCATGAAACAGGGGACCAACACATGACATGTTTTTATACTAAACAAAAATATAAACACAACATCTAATCAAAACTCTGGGGAGGGCAAGGAAAGGAGGAGAGCTAAAAATAGGTTTTATGTTGTTATATAAATATATTATTGTACATTTGCATGGAAATTCACTATGATTTAATTACCTATGTTTAGGATTCTAACAATTGTACAGGGCAGCAAAATACTTTTGAGATACATTAAGAATTTAAAAGTTTTAAAGAAAAAAAATAGCAATTTTGTCCTACAGACGCACTACATTCAGTGGTTTAGAATACTGTACTGGAGCCATATATAGTTGAAGACGGAAGTTTACATACACCTTAGCCTAATACATTTAAACTACGTTTTTCACAATTCCTGACATTTAATCCCCGTAAAAATTCCCTGTCTTAGGTCAGATAGGATCTTGTTTATTTCAGCTTTTATTTCTTTCATCACATTCCCGGTGGGTCAGAAGTTTACACACATTCAATTAGTATTTGGTAGCATTGCCTTTAAAATTGTTGAACTTGGGTCAAATGTTTCAGGTAGCCTTCCACAAGCTTCCCACAATAAGTTGGGTGAATTTTGGCCCATTCCTCCTGACAGCGCTGTTGTAACTGAGTCAGGTTCTGCCCACAAATTTTCTATAGCATTGAGGTCAGGGCTTTGTGATGGCCACTCCAATACCTTGACTTTGTTGCCCTTAAGACATTTTTCCACAACTTTGGAAGTATGCTTGCTTCCTGACTGATGTCTTGAGATGTTGCTTCAATATATCCACATCATTTTCCTTCTCATGATGCCATCTATTTTGTGAAGTGCATCAGTCCCTCCTGCAGCAATGCACCCCCACAACATGATGCTGCCACCCCCATGCTTCACGGTTGGGATGGTGGTGTTCTTTTTTTGTTTCATCAGACAAGAGGACATTTCTCCAAAAAGTACAATCTTTGTCACCATGTTCAGTTGCAAACCGTAGTCTGGCTTTGGAGCAGTGGCTTCTTCCTTGCTGAGCGGCCTTTCAGGTTATGTCGATATAGGACTCGTTTTACTGTGGATATAGATACTTTTGTACCGGTTTCCTCCAGCATCTTCACAAGGTCCTTTGCTGTTGTTCTGGGATTGATTTGCACTTTTGGGACCAAAGTACGTTCATCTCAAGGAGACAGAACACGTCTCCTTCCTGAGCGGTATGATGGCTGCGTGGTCCCAAGGTGTTTATACTTGCGTACTATTGTTTGTACAGGTGAACGCGGTACCTTCAGGCGTTTGGAAATTGCTCCCAAGGATGAACCAGACTTGTGGAGCTCTACCATTTTTTTCCTGAGGTCTTGGCTGATTTCTTTTGATTTTCCCATGATGTCAAGCAAAGAGGCACTGAGTTTGAAGGTAGGCCTTGAAATAAATCCACAGGTACACCTCTAATTGACTCAAATTATGCCAATTAGCATATCAGAAGCTTCTAAAGCCATTACATTTTTTGGAAATTTCCAAGCTGTTTGAAGGCACAGTCAATTTAGTGCATGTAAACTTCTGACCCACTGGAATTGTAAGTGAAATAATCTGTCTGTAAATAATTGTTGGAAAAATGACTTGTGTCAGGCACAAAGTAGTTGTCCTAACCGACTTGCCAAAACTATAGTTTATTAACAAGAAATTTGTGGAGTGGTTGAAAAACGAGTTTTAATGGCTTCAACCTAAGTGTTTGTAAACTTCTGACTTCAACTATAGATGCTGTACTGGAGCCATATAGATGCTGTACTGGAGCCATATAGATGCTGTACTGGAGCCATATAGATGCTGTACTGGAGCCATATAGATGCTGTACTGGAGCCAATAATAGCTTAACCATATAGATGAGTTTCAAAAGTGTGAAACAATAATAGCATTGGGAACACGTATGCATGCATGCACACACACAAAGCTACAATACACAGTCTCTCCCACACAACAACATAATGTACTCTCACTTTCTTACACTCCCTCTTCCCACTCACTTTCTTGCACACAGATTATTTCTCTCTGCATGATTCCTAGTGACATGTTTCCAGTCCCAGGCCCCTTAACAGTGTCAATTAAAGCTGAGAGCTGTGCTGTTCCAGAGGGGTTGGCTGCTGCCTGTAGGCCCCGACCAGACCACTCTCCATTCCTCTAATCCACCCAGTTGACACACAGCCCAGTACAACAACCCCAGGAGCAGGGAGGAATCAAAGAGAGTTTCACACAGACCCAGGGAGGGAGAGGGGGTGAAGAGGGGAGAGGAAGTACAGGGAGAAAAAAAATGGAGATTGAGTTAAAGAGAAACATTAGCGAAGGATAAAGAGAGAGAGAGAGCGAGAGAACGAGTGAAAGAGAGAAAGAAAAAGAGAGAGAGCAAGAGAGGAAGAAAAGGTTAGAGGCAGTGCAAGAGAAAGCTGCCAAGTCACACACTAACTGCACTTACAGTGTTAAATGGACAAACACACACTTCAAACTCCCTCATCCTGGGCTGTGTTTCTGGCCAAATACCTCTGTGTGGAAACGACCTCTGAGGGATGTATAAAGGAGAATGGCCATAAGGTCAGTACAGCAACATGATAGTGGTTTAGTCCAGATGGTTTAGTTGGTTGGAGCAGAGTGTTGGTAGAATTCCTGCATGGACCACATAATGAATGTGTGTGCTAACTGCTAACTCCTAACTGCTAACTCCTAACTGCTAACTAAGCGGCTTTAATTGAATCGATTTAGCGAAGGACAATGTGTGTGTTTTGGCCCATGTTGCCAATAAGAACCTTGTAACCTTGTAATTGTCTGCTTTAACAGCCCGTTCTCTCCTACAGTGACACATCCAGCCTTGGGAGGCAGTAATAGTTAACAAATTCTAATTTACAGACTTGCCTAGTTAAATAAAGGTTTAATTTAAAAAAATGCTGTGTGAAGTGTGAACCTCCCCCAATGACAGTAAGAGTACACTTATCCCCTTCTCGGTGGCTCCACCATGTGGTAGATTTGGCCTATTACAACTACCTTGATCTGGTGAGAAATTCTGTCTTGCGAGGTGAGAAACTGGCATCTGGAGTGTAGGTTCAACATGATTCAAGGTTATAGCCGTTAAACACGGACGACCACTGCTCTCTCTCGCTCTCTTTTTAAAACTCTTTTATAAAGTGGTGGGGAAACGATCAAATCGCCAGTTACCTAAAATATCCATAGGATATTTATGCAAATGGTTGCAGGTTCTTGTTGGTATTTAGGCAGTCAGTTTCAAATATGTATTTAACAAGTTGGATGCTTCTCTACCCAAATAATTGGAAAAGCATTTCTGTCATGTGCTTATATGCTTAAACTATTTCAATATGTCTCCACTGCGAGATAAGACACCAATATTCAGCGTCTGAACTTACAGAGACTGGATTCAATACATACATAAATTATAAATACCATGGAAACTACAGCTCCATTTGTGCCCTGCATATCAATAGCTAACTCGCATAGATAATTCACACAAAATCCAACTGATAATAACTCACCAAAACACCCCATTCATATCCATGTCTAACACAAGCCACAAACAAATACGTGCAGACAACAGACCTGCATTCAAATACTGAAATCTTTGAAATACTTTTATTTGCATTAGCCTGATTTTTTCTATTGGTTTAATGATAACATGTAAACTCAAAGCCCTGATAAAGTATTTGAAAGGATTTAAATTACAATATGAACCAAGGTCTGTATTATCCACACACACAAGCACATCCCCTCCCAGCTCACCTGCTCTCGTTGTCCAGGAACACAGAGCCGCTGCTCTCAAAGAGGGACTCGCTGACGGGCGACAGACAGAAAGGTGAGGAGAAGGTGGTGTCTGAGTCCGAGCCCATGGTGCTGTCCCTGCTCACCTCGTCAGCCGACAGCTCATCCCCCTCATCCGTCCCAGACTGGGACTGCTGTTGCTGGGGAGGAGGGGGCTCTATGCTGGCCTCCAGACCCAGGCCCCCTCCAATCCCAGTTCCGTTCCCAATCCTCTCCTCCTCCTCCCGGTCCTCATCTTCCTCCTGGGCGGGAGGGTGTCGGGAATGGGGCCTGCAGGTAGGGTTAACATTAGTGTTACCGTAAAATGTTTTTTCAGAGGATGAAATTCGACCAGATGGAAATGAAGCACCATCCTGAAACAGTGTTCACCTACAGTGCCTTGCGAAAGTATTCGGCCCCCTTGAACTTTGCGACCTTTTGCCACATTTCAGACTTCAAACATATAGATATAAAACTGTATTTTTTTGTGAAGAATCAACAACAAGTGGGACACAATCATGAAGTGGAATGACATTTATTGGATATTTCAAACTTTTTTAACAAATCAAAAACTGAAAAATTGGGCGTGCAAAATTATTCAGCCCCCTTAAGTTAATACTTTGTAGCGCCACCTTTTGCTGCGATTACAGCTGTAAGTCGCTTGGGGTATGTCTCTATCAGTTTTGCACATCGAGAGACTGACATTTTTTTCCCATTCCTCCTTGCAAAACAGCTCGAGCGCAGTGAGGTTGGATGGAGAGCATTTGTGAACAGCAGTTTTCAGTTCTTTCCACAGATTCTCGATTGGATTCAGATCTGGACTTTGACTTGGCCATTCTAACACCTGGATATGTTTATTTTTGAACCATTCCATTGTAGATTTTGCTTTATGTTTTGGATCATTGTCTTGTTGGAAGACAAATCTCCGTCCCAGTCTCAGGTCTTTTGCAGACTCCATCAGGTTTTCTTCCAGAATGGTCCTGTATTTGGCTCCATCCATCTTCCCATCAATTTTAACCATCTTCCCTGTCCCTGCTGAAGAAAAGCAGGCCCAAACCATGATGCTGCCACCACCATGTTTGACAGTGGGGATGGTGTGTTCAGCTCTGTTGCTTTTACGCCAAACATAACGTTTTGCATTGTTGCCAAAAAGTTCAATTTTGGTTTCATCTGACCAGAGCACCTTCTTCCACATGTTTGGTGTGTCTCCCAGGTGGCTTGTGGCAAACTTTAAACGACACTTTTTATGGATATCTTTAAGAAATGGCTTTCTTCTTGCCACTCTTCCATAAAGGCCAGATTTGTGCAATATATGACTGATTGTTGTCCTATGGACAGAGTCTCCCACCTCAGCTGTAGATCTCTGCAGTTCATCCAGAGTGATCATGGGCCTCTTGGCTGCATCTCTGATCAGTCTTCTCCTTGTATGAGCTGAAAGTTTAGAGGGACGGCCAGGTCTTGGTAGATTTGCAGTGGTCTGATACTCCTTCCATTTCAATATTATCGCTTGCACAGTGCTCCTTGAGATGTTTAAAGCTTGGGAAATCTTTTTGTATCCAAATCCGGCTTTAAACTTCTTCACAACAGTATCTCGGACCTGCCTGGTGTGTTCCTTGTTCTTCATGATGCTCTCTGCGCTTTTAACGGACCTCTGAGACTATCACAGTGCAGGTGCATTTATACGGAGACTTGATTACACACAGGTGGATTGTATTTATCATCATTAGTCATTTAGGTCAACATTGGATCATTCAGAGATCCTCACTGAACTTCTGGAAAGAGTTTGCTGCACTGAAAGTAAAGGGGCTGAATAATTTTGCACGCCCAATTTTTCCGTTTTTGATTTGTTAAAAGAGTTTGAAATATCCAATAAATGTCATTCCACTTCATGATTGTGTCCCACTTGTTGTTGATTCTTCACAAAAAAATACAGTTTTATATCTTTATGTTTGAAGCCTGAAATGTGGCAAAGGGTCGCAAAGTTCAAGGGGGCCGAATACTTTCGCAAGGCACTGTATATTACAAAAGTTCAGGCTCAGTTGTCAGGATACAAGCAGTTATCACAATAAAACCTGTTACCGCGATGCAAGCAGTTATCACAATAAAACCTGTTACCGCGATGCAAGCAGTTATCACAATAAAACCTGTTACCGCGATGCAAGCAGTTATCACAATAAAACCTGTTACCGCGATACAAGCCGTTTTCCCGATAACACCCGTTATTGCAATATCACCAGCTACAGAAGTCCATTACGTTCCCTTCCCCCCACTCTACCTGCGGGGCCTGCGCCGAGCGTTCCTGCGGACAGGTGAGCTCTCTGGGGTGATGTAACGCAGGGCCTCCTCGTCCTGTCTCTGGATGCGGGAGTTGGGAACCCAGGTTAGGATCAGAGTGGTTCCCAGGCTCTCATCCTTCTCCATGTGCACACACAGGTACCCTGAGGAGAGAAGGAAGTCATGAGAGAGATGGAGAAACATGGCCACAAACACACAGGAACACAGACAACAACACACACGAGAACACACACTCACTCTGATGAAATCATATCATCAGAGGATTGGAGACAGGTTGAGAAAGAGGACACACAAGAAAACACAAGAACCGAAGTCACCTGAGAAGATCACACTAAGAGAAAAGGATCCCAGAACCCAGTCAGTTCTCCTCAGGACAAACCTTCTTCCCATGAACCAGAAGTCAGATAGATAAATATACCAAATCTGGAGTCAATCTGACTTCTGGTTCATGGGAAAAATATTTTGGCCTGAGAACTATAATATATTAGACATCTATAACCTTAATAAGTTGATACACAAATATACTGTCCATAGCTAACATACCATACCATGATGGAAGAGGTGACAAAGTAGTGGCATACTGTACATGGAAACATTACTAGGTATGACAAAAAACAAGTGAGGCAAAGAGGAAGTAACCTGAAAAGAAATAAGGAGATCTGACTCATGAACAAACAAGGAAATGCAGAGGTGAGAGACAATGAACCATACAGTCTCATATCTCTCAGGTGAGAGTTCATCGGTACATGGTGGAAAGAGAGAGAGACACTATAGGACACACTGGGAAGAGAAGAACAGCAGAGGAATAGGTGAACGCTATAGTCATAGCTGGGGCCTGTTCAGGAGGATGTAATGTTACAGAACATTCAGATAGAAATGTATGGTGTAGAACAAATATGATTGTCAGGTAGAATAGGTAATCGTGTTAGTGCTATTCATTACATTTCTGTGATGTTCAGAATAGTTCAGCTCACTGAATACACCCCAGGGTTGTATGTACTAGGCACCAAATGCAAGAAAACGGACTGAAACAGGAAGGGACTGCCTGAACTTGTCCGATAAATGCTTTTCTCCATTTCAAAGACGTTCGTTACGGTGTGCCCTAATGAATAGGACCCTTATGTAGGGGACTCTTAGACAGCTATATACTGTACCTGGGTGGTGTTCGGGCAGGCCCGGGAGGGGCTCGGCAGGGTGCACACACACATTGTTCTTGGAGAAGATGATCTCTCCGTCCAAGCCGTTCCGCGAACCCGCCGACCCTGGGTTAAAGGTCAGGAGGTCCGAGGCCTTTGAGGAGGCGCGTCGCAAGAGCCGACCGAGAGACATCTACACCGACACCAGGACTCTGCGCCCATCCTCTGGGGTGGGGGGAGGAGGAAAGGTGAGAGAGGGGGACAGGGATGGAGAGAGACAGAATCAGGTCAGAATGGAGGACATGGGGCACTAGTGTTTTACAGTATGACATTTACCTATTCAAATTAACAAATCATATATAGAGTGCCTTCGGAAAGTATTCAGACCCCTTGACCTTTTCTCCGTTTTGTTACAGCCTTATTCTAAAATGTATTAAATTGTCTTTTCCCCTCATCTATACACAATACCCCATAATGACAAAGCAAAAACTGTTTTTTATAAATGTTAGTTAATTTATTAAAAATAAAAACTGAAATATCACATTTATATATTCTTCATTTGACTTTTAGGTTGTGCGTATTGTTAGATATTACTGCACTGTTGGAGATAGAAACACAAGCATTTCGCTACACCCGCTATAACATCTGCTAAACATGTGTATGTGACAAATACAATTTGATTTGATTTACATAAGTTTTCAGAACCTTTACTAAGTACTTCGTTGAAGCACCTTTGGCAGCGATTACAGCCTCGATTCTTCTTGGGTATGACACTACAAGCTTGACACACCTATATTTGGGGAGATTCTCCCATGCGTGGTTTTGGCTGTACCGCTTAAGGTCGTTGTCCTTTTGGATGGTGAACCTTTGCCCCAGTTGGAGGTCCTGAGCAGGTTTTCATCAAGGATTTCTGTGTACTTTGCTCCATTCATATTTCCCTCGTTCCAAACTAGTCTCCCAGTCCCTGCCACTGAAAAACATCCCCACAGCATGATGCTGCCACCACCATGCTTCACTGTAGGGATGGTGCCAGGTTTCCTCCAGACGTGACGCTTGGCATTCAGGCCAAAGAGTTCAATCTTGGTTTCATCAGACCAGAGAATCTAGATGTTTTTGTATGAAAAGAAACAAATAGAGCTAAGCACAGGCAAGATCCTAGAGGAAAACCTGGTTCAGTCTGCTTTCCAACAGACACTGGGAGACAAATTACCTTTACAGCAGGACAATATCCTAAAACACAAAGTCAAATATACAATGGAGTTGCTTACCAAGACGACATTGAATGTTTCAATGTGGCCTAGTTACAGTTTTGACTCAAATCTACTTCAAAATCTATGGCAAGAATTGAAAATGGCTCACTAGAAATGATCAACAAACCAATTTGACAGAGCTTGAAGAATTTTTAAAAGAATAATGTGCAAATATTGTACAATCCAGGTGTGCAAAGCTCTTAAAATGTCCTAACATTTCTAAAAACATGTTCTCACATTGTCATTATTATTGTGTGTAGATGGGTGTGAAATGTTTTATTTTATTCATTTTTAATTCAGGCTATAACATCATAAATCGAGGGCTGTGAATAGTTTCTGAAGGCAACGTATATAGTCATACATGGCAAAGCTAACTCTTTTACAGGTTGAGCTTTCATTTAAAGGCAGTGACAGACATTTGTACTCAAGTTACACTGTGATGTTTGTACAGTATTAGTGTGTTCTTACCCCGACAAGTCAACCCTGCCATGCAACAAAACCTCACAGTTAGTGTTTTCCTATGCCACGTCAACCATCTTGACTCACACACTTGGCTCTGTTAGTGTAGGTGTGTGTGCAAGTGTGTCCCCCACCTTGAATAAACACACACACACTACACAAACCTGGTCTATCCTTCTATGTGAAATCCTAGTCTGTTATTAGGAGCTAACAGATGTCAGCATCTATGGCTATTCTCAACATGTCACACAACTGTGCACTATGACTGCTCTCACATGCCAGACTCATAGCTTTCACAGCAGCTGATGAGAGACTACACTATGACTGGTCTCATGTGCCAGACTCATAGCTTTCACAGCAGCTGATGAGAGACTACACTATGACTAGTCTCATGTGCCAGTCTCATAGCTTTCACAGCAGCTGATGAGAGACTACACTATGACTAGTCTCATGTGCCAGTCTCATAGCTTTCACAGCAGCTGATGAGAGACTACACTATGACTAGTCTCATGTGCCAGACTCACAGCTTTCACAGCAGCTGATGACAGAGACTACACTATGACTAGTCTCATGCCAGACTCACAGCTTTCACAGCGGCTGATGACAGAGACTACACTATGACTAGTCTCATGCCAGACTCATAGCTTTCACAGCGGCTGATGACAGAGACTACACTATGACTAGTCTCATGCCAGACTCATAGCTTTCACAGCGGCTGATGACAGAGACTACACTATGACTAGTCTCATGCCAGACTCATAGCTTTCACAGCGGCTGATGACAGAGACTACACTATGACTAGTCTCATGCCAGACTCATAGCTTTCACAGCGGCTGATGACAGAGACTACACTATGACTAGTCTCATGCCAGACTCATAGCTTTCACAGCGGCTGATGACAGAGACTACACTAGGACTGTAAACAAAATCATTTTGCTGTTCACTCCAGTCAACCTTTCTGCTATGACTGGAATTGGCCACTAGCGCTACTGGCATATCAGTGTTGGTCCATACTATGTAAGTTCCTCTGTGCGACCCTATGATAATGTAGCCTAGTTCCCTATCACTACAGTCTATGACATCGAACACATTCCCAGTGCCCCACTACTCCTGAATGTGTGGAATGTTCCCTCCTTTTCCTCTTCCTGAGAACCCTGAGTCATGACCTGTGACCCAAATGGCACCCTCTCCCCTATATGGTGCACTACTTTAGTCCAGAGCCCTATGTGCCGAGGTAGAAAGTACTGTGCTACATAGAGAATAGAGTGCCATTTGGGAGGTAGCCATGTTTACCTCCTCTGATTAACTCTATGCCGCACGACTTCCTGTTAACAGGGCTCCAGGGTGAAGTTTCCCCTCGGTAAAGATCTAGGATCAGCTTCCCCTCTCCCAATTCTAACAATTTGTGGGGGAAATGCAAAACTGACACAAGATCAGCATCTAGGGGTAACTTCACCCTACTGGCTTATCAGGACTCGGACAGGAAGTCTTCTACCCCGGAATCCGGGCAAGGCCAGTGAGTATGTACTATAGCCTGGTCCCAGATATGTTTGTGCCGTCTTGCCAACTGCTATGGTCTTTGGACTGACAATGATCATAGGAGTTGGCAGGACAGCACAAACAGACCGGGTACCAGGCTAGGGAGAGTGAGTGAGGTACTCATTTGGCCGGGTAACACTTTACAATGATTAAGTTTCTCTCTTAGAACACTGCATGTCCACACTATTCTTCAGAACTACAACCATCCTAAAACCACTCTGACCATAGCGCTGAGCTGCTCACCTAAACATTTGCATGGTAACTGCTTACAGAACAAAGCCAATCCATTGAATTCACTTGCAAATGAGCAGTAGTAAACCAGGCTGAACTCACTATACCAGGTGTTCAGTGTCAACTATACCCCCCTGGACCTTCCATCCACACCTCAGCAGATTAAAGCTACATTTCATAGTCTTCTGATCGCCCCAGACAACAGCTACCCCTAACCGGTTGATAGACAGTGGAGATCTCCACCAAAACAGGGAAGTTAGAGGTTATTTGGTGGTAAAACAACAGCTATAGCCAGTTCTCTGTGTGTATCCATAGCCTGAGGTTATTCTGGTCGGTATGATAGCAGCAGGGCGAGAAGAGGTCAGAGTGTGATATGATTCCATATTCAGCGTATGACTAAGCAGGGAGCCTGACTGATATAGCACAATGCTCTCTCCTTCTTCCATGCTGTCATCACCTCAGTGTGTGTTCACACATTGCCTTGTCTCCTCTACTTTAGCCTTGGTCACCTCACACTGGTCCTACTGTAGCATTCCAACAATGGAGACAGCTTTCCAAAGAACGTGTTACTCTCCTGTGAGTGTGAAGTCTGCATTCGGTCATAATTTTTTCTGTAGCCATTCATCTAATTTAGTATTCATCTCCTTCTGCCTTGCTGTATGGAGTTGTTTTGTTCAGAAAAACATCAAACAAAACAGTCCTAAGGATTTTCTGAGACAACCAAACGTTCCCCAACGAGATTACAGAGCGAGTGTATCAGTACAGTATCCCACTGTGTCCTGCCAGCCTCAATGACTATAAACGCAGAGGATTCCTGTGCCTCAGATCAGTGTGTCCAAGTTCACCTCCGGGCCACGCTAACAAACTTGTCAGGCTGCTGACATTTGAATAGAGGAGGCTTCCATAATTAACTGCCTCTCCTGTTCATCTGGATCGTGACACCAAACCACTGCCTGAGGGGCACTTAAAAGACTTAAATAACCACATGGACTCTCAGTGAGTTGCAATCCCTCAGGCTGACTCACTTCCATGAGCAAAGAGTCAATAGACTATGTATCAGACACAGACACAGACAGCAATAAGTATTCTGTTTACATTAGACCTAGTAAAGTAGAGCTTGAATGGAAGTAGCCTAGGTGAGACAACTCGAATGGGAGCTGAAAATTGTTGGGTTAGCTCACCTTTCCAAATCACATTCACAAAGCATGGGCCTATAATTTGATCATGTTATTAAGCTATAAACTGATAGATATGAAGTCAATGAGATAGCCATATGGACATTTTAGCTGTAGGATATCAATAGCCTACGCGACATAGTAACGGAGGAGTATCCTCAAGAGTGGCGTCCCGTCCGTGATGACGAGGCTACATCAACTATTGACACATTGTACCAATGACAGGCAACATCCATTTGACAGGAGAGGATGGAGCAGCGGGATTCTCGCTGCCGCACCATTATTTTTCACGGGCCCAGTCCTTCTCCTGCCTCTCCGACATTGCTATCGGTTTGGCCGGGCAGGGATTTTATCTGTAGTTAAGCCTACCATCACGAATACATATTTTAGTCTAGCTGGCTGGCCTATGTCCTCAAATTTCTCCCCATCACATGCAGTGCACATCCCGACCAACCCGCATAGTTCGCCAAAGGAATAGCCTAGCCTAGGAAATAAGGGGGTCGTGTAGGCTACAAACAGCATAACCTTATCCATAATAAACGAGGTCGTTTGATTCTTTCTCGGTCATCGGTGTACACCTGTGCGAGCAGTGGACTTAATAAATAAATGCACACTCAAAAACACAGGCGATGCGGTCTTGCTTTCTCACCCTCTGTCCCACCCGAGACTACTGTCTTTGCCGCTTATCCATTCCGGAGCGATGTTTATGGTGGTTGTATCCGTGTAGTTTGAGGTCACGTCTTCGGTATTTTGTTACGCGGTGTGAGTGTTTGTATCCGTGCGGTCTTTCTCTACCGCACGCGGAGCTGCTATGTTTCACTAACCCAACCCCCAAATTCCTCTGCTTCCGGGATGGCAGACTGGATAAAGGCTGCTTCTGTGAATGCACGGACCAGTCAACTATTAGGATCGCCTTACATTTGGAAGTATGTTTGTCTTATTAGCAAAAGCAAATGATCGTCAACACACCACAATGATATATCTAAGTAAGGCTGACCTTTTATCATAGTATGACGTTTTAGAGGTCAATGCCGAAAGCTTCACTGCAGTTGGCTGATCCCGAACTCACATGAGCATTATCAGGACCAGTGGAGCTGGAGTCTGAGCATCATGACGCGGATCTCAGATGTCCCGCTGGAACTCTTATATATGGCAGGTAAACCACTAGCAGCAAGGACAATGAGCAATCATTTAAACAATAAACAGCACTTTTCAAAATGACTATTTCAAAACAAGGTATTTCGAGGGCAATGTTTTAAACAATAACCAAAAATATTTTAAAACATAAGCTAACATAACCATATTACAGGTATGATATTTACAATTCAGAATAGTTTACAATATGTAACTGTATTGAGCTTAACTGCACTGAGTTATAAGGAAGATGTTCCAGATGGGAAGACTATTTTTATTTAACTAGGCAAGTCAGTTAAGAACAAATTCTAATTTACAATGACGGCCAAACCCGGACGACGCTGGGCCAATTGTGCGCTGCCCTATGGGACTCCCAATCATGGCCGGAAGTGATACAGCCTGGAATCGAACCATGGTCCGTAGTGATGCCTCTAGCACTGAGAAGCAGTGCCTTAGACCACCCTCGGGACTATGAATAGATTAAGAAAGAGATAATTGACTGCACATTCAAACACTGAGTGGTGACAGCTCACTAATAGGAGAACACGAGAAACAATGCTTAGCTTAGGAGAAACAAACCCAGAGCTATCAATTGCCTTTAATGGTAACAATGTGGCAATATCACTGGAAGTAATTTGATGAGACTTAACACAGAGCCTACCATCATACTAGAAGAGTACAGAATGGGCATATTCTGGTCAATTTTAGATGTTCAATTAATAAAAATAATTGTGTAGAGCCACTGCTGTCCTCCTCAGCACAATATTTATCAATTAATCAGATGTTATTTATAGAGAACATTTCTTACAGGTGATGCATTTCAAAAGTGCTTAACAAATAAAATAAAAGGTTAGAAAGATTTAAAAATATTTATATATTCTTAGAGACAAATTAAAATAGTAAAACAACAATACATTTTGGCCTAGTGTTCTAGAATGACCATAATTCTCAAATTCACACCACTGTCTCAGAATCTCACCTGAGACAATGTCATGTAATCACTCATCTGCAACAACAAGGAAATGGAAAGATATCTGATAGAGCTTTAACTCACACAGTTCACATCATTTTATTGAAAATACAGTTGAATATAAAAACATGATTTCCAAAAATTCTTCAGTGTAGCCTGTCCATTCAGAAACCCAGGAGTCTATTAGAGCAATGTCTTATCCAGGGTAGCAGTGACTGAGGGGAAACTTTGGGTGGAGGTTTTTGTCAGAGATGTGCTAGTTCAGGAGTTCTAGAACCACCTGAGAGGCTGTCTACTGGGTCAGAGTCCACTGAGTCACAGTTCATAAGGCTCACAAGGTCCACAGGACTTCAAACACCTCTGACATGGGCAGGGCCAGGCTGGTCACCGTCAGAACCTACAGACAGACACAGAAAGAAAGGATTATAAACAATATCATATTATACTGTAGAATAGAATAGACAGGTAGGTAAGCAGAATTAGACTGTTCGTTCTACTATTTCTTAATTCTGAACTCTATAGAGGTAACTCAGACAGCTAGAGCTCACCTTGGTGTCAGTCTGATAAGAGAAATCCCACACTTTCTTTCCATTGGCCCATACATAGCGGGGTGGGGAAGGCACCCCGAACACTCGCAGCCCTCCCAGCACCAGCCCGTCCAGCGCCCCGTTCTGACGCAGGGGGTCACTCATCACCTGGGACTGGGTCAAATGAAAACCTTATTTATCCCCACTGGCAAACACACACATGTATAGTACCAGTATACATTAGACATTAACAGTTAGGTCTACTGTTCACAGGATGGCAGGAAAGAGTATGTCTTCTATCTTGATTGGATTGGACCTGGATCTCAATCTTGAGAGCATTGCTAGAAACATACTGTACTGCAGAAACATCCAAATCACCCTAGATAATTCTCTGATCTCCATCCTCTTTAAAGTCCAATTAGGGCCCTACGTTTTTCCTACCCAGATGTCATGAAATACCTTGAAGTAGGACAGACAAAAGGTTTGATGGTCCGCACTCAAAAAGATGTCACATAAAGCTTACTTCCTTTTCTTCACTGCATCAGGGATAGCCTTGAAGTGGGCTATAACTTGGGCCCAGAGTTTTCCTTGGTCAGGTCATGTGATCATGAAAAACTCAGGACCATATGTGACCTCTACATCTCCTACCTGTCCAGCGATGAAGATAACATAGGAGTAGTCTCCTCTCTGGAAGGTGTCCAGACTGTCCCCGTCGTCCCAGAACAGGTCACCCCAGGCCCAGCCCCCAGCAGACAGCGCCACCGTCAGGAGGAAAGGGTTACTGCGAGAAGCTGAGGTAGTCAGGCCTGGCTCCTGTATCTCAGTTAGAGGGGGTTTGAGGGGATTTTTCATTGAAAGATATAATATAATTACTGATTAAGACAGGCAACAGGTTTTACACAAACTCATACAAGCTTCAAAACAACATGGTCAGATTAGTACGCAGAGAGTATTTCATTTGAGGTTTTATCACATAGTTTCACAAAGGAATTTCTATGACAAATAACTTTCATTGATTTCATGATATAAGAGTTTGGCAGCTCATTCATCTCCTCCACCATCAGTATGTAACACCCACAATATGGGCCTAAGATGAAGCTTTGTCGCACAATGAAACAACAGACAACCAAATTCTATTGTGTACAGAGGACACACACCTGCTGTGGGATGATGTGTCCCTCTCTCACATGGACATTGATGGTGTCCAGAGGGGCTGGGAGGAGCAGGTACTGACCCTTGCTGTAGAACGGCTGGCCCTAGTGAGGAAGGGATGAAAGAGGTGACCACTAAAATATGGTTCTAGTATACACAGTACAACCGTATTACACATCTTTGCCTGGTCCTAAAGTAAGCCTTCAAGACCCTAAGAAAGGCTCACACAGATGGATTTTTATCAATCTGTGTGACGACAGAAAATATGGTCTCGGTCTCCTAGGAATCCCTTTAATCAGTTGCGAACTAATTGCAGTGACATTATGAAAGGCCTACAGAAATACACTGAGTGTACAAAACATTAGGATCACCTGCTCTTTCCATGCCATGGACTGATCCAGGTGAAAGCTATGATCTCTTGTTGTCACTTGTTAAATCCACTTCAATCAGTGTAGATGAAGGGGAGGAGAAGTGAAATAAGGATTTTTAAACCTTGAGACAATTGAGACATGGATTGTTTATGTGTGCCATTCAAAGGGTGAATGGGCAAGACAAAATATTTAAGTGCCTATGAACGGGGTATGGTAGTAGGTGCCAGGCGCACCAGTTTGTGTCAAGAACTGCAACGCTGCTGGGTTTTCAATAGTTTCCCGTATGTATCAAGAATGGTCCACTACCAAAAGGACATCCAGACAACTAGACACAACTGTGGGAAGCACTGGAGTCAACATGGGCCAGCATCCTTGTGGAAGGCTTTCGGCACCTTGTAGAGTTCGTGCCCCGACAAATTGAGCCTGTTCTGAGGGCAAGGGGGGGGGGGGTCCAACTCAATATTAGGAAGGTGTTCATAATGTTTTGTACGCTCAGTGTATAACTGTATTGAATCTCGGAGCTGTTTACATTGTGCAGACTGTACCAAGTCCCCGGGGGGAGGTAGGCAGCCAGCTCCACTGCCCCCTGCTCTAACACTGGGCTGACAAGCAGAGAACTCCCCCACAGGAACTGTCTGTCTATGGTCTGGCAGTTAGGGTCCGAGGGGAACCTGGGAGAGATGGACAGAGAGGGAGGGCCAGAGAACAGTATCAACACAGTAAATAAGATGTGTTACAATAGTATCCAAATGTTGAAGAGAGAGAGAAGGGAAGATTGGACAATGGCAACTGAAGAAGAGGAGTAGAGGGACGTACTGGAGGAAGAGAGGCGTGGCCACAGTGTCTGCGGAGGTGTGTGCGTGGTAGAAGAGTGTGTAGAGGAACGGCAGGAGAGAGTAACGTAACATCACCGCGCTACGCATGGCTGTCTGGGCCTCCTGACCAAACACATAGGGCTCCTGGGGCTACACACAGAGCTAGAGTTACCTCAATTCATAATACATGGGACTGATGGACTGTTACATAGACACAGTGAAAAGACACTAGCAGGTCAGCCACCATGGTAAATAGGAAAACATTGTAACTTGGTTACATGGACACAGTGAAAAGACACTAGAAGGTCAGCCACCATGGTAAATAGGAAAACATTGTAACTTGGTTACATGGAGACAGTGAAAAGACACTAGCAGATCAGCCACCATGGTAAATATGGTAAATCAGCCACCATGGTAAATAGGAAAATATTGTAACTTGGTTACATGGAGACAGTGAAAAGATATTAGCAGGTCAGGAAAAGATTGTGGTAAATTCCTATCCAACCGAGTTAACTGTAAAGACCATAAAACCACCCACACCCACAGCGTTGGGCTTGTCGTTGTGGTTCCTCATGAAGGGGTAGAAGGCTCCAAGCTGGGTCCAGCGTACACACAGCTCCTCTGTGGTGTCCCCCCCGAACCCACACACATCCGCCCCCACCAGGGGCACCCCGAACAGGCCAAACAGCAGCACCGCTGGGGGGGTGGAGGGACAGATGGATATTGAACATATTAATTCCCTTTATTCATTATTACTGTATTCATTATTTAACTTTGATGTCAGGCAGTCAGAGGCATCTCTCTGTACTTGCTAGCTACATAGTATCAAATAAATAGTAAGTGGTTCCATTACAAGTCTGGGTATTTTTCTATTCAAACCCCTCATTCAAATCCATAGATAACTACCACTGAAAAGGCTCCAACTCTGTCTAGGCACTCTTTCAACTAAAGACAATAGAGACAAACTGCTGAGTAAGAGCACACTGCAACATGTACTGTCTGGATGGTGCATCGGTACCATTAGTACTCTGATGGCTAAAACACACAGGGCTTGTGAATGGCTTTGGGAATCTCGTTGAGAATAGGAATGGCTTGGAACGGAGTTGGGAATGTTGGGGATGTCTTTCCCCTCACCAGGGATGGAGTATCTGAGCTGCTCCCAGTCGCTCCTCACATCTCCCGTCCAGACTCCGGAGAAACGGCCAATGCCAGGGAAGGAGGAGCGGGACAGCACGAAGGGTCGCGACCCCCGAACCTTCACCAGGGCACTGAGAGGGTCAAAGGCTATAAATGATCTACCAACTACAGTTACAAATATGTAATGTAGACAAGATAAATAAAATCAGCTTCATTCAAACAAGCAGAAGTAAAAGTGCCAACAGTCTCAGGATAAGTACGCACTGATCCCTGTGGTGCTGTGTCTGACCTGTGGGTGGCGCTAGCCTCCGTCAGCCCATAGAGGTTATGCAGGTTGTAGTGAGTGGACAGGTTCTGCTGAGCTGACATGCAGAGTGTACCAGTGTTCAGCTGTCCTCCAATCACCGCTGTATGACCGTATGGAGACAGAATGGAAATGAATGAATGAATTCACTAAATTCCTCTATTGATTTTAAATAGACAGGAAACTACTCAGCTGCAGCACACTCACGTGGCACGTAGGGGGGGCTATCCAAATCACTGTCAGGACACCCCTCCACAGAGCCCTGCACAAAACTGGCTTGTTCATTCATATCCTGAGAACAGAGGGACAAGAGAAAGAGTATGCTGGATGCTGAGTAGCATTGACACAGCCTGGATGATGCAAGCTTGTTAGTGCAAATATAGAATACAATACAATAGAATAGGGGATGATTTCAGCCCTCTACAAGACATTCTATCTGAGACACACTCACAATCCACAGGCCATCTAGCGGGACTCTGGAGTGGAACTCCCGAATGCAGTCCTCCCACCAGCTCTGTGTCTCTGGGTTGGTGAAGTCAGGGAACGCTGTCGGACCAGGCCACACCTGTACACAGAGGAAGACGAGTGAGGAACCGAACATGCATACCTTTCCACACAACACACACACCTGCACACACACACACACACACACACACACACACCTTCAAGAGGGGGTTTTGTTTAGTGTAACCTTGCTTTTCAGAGGACACATTACTTGAATACACAATGGACATACACAATGTTATCAAGCAGATAAAAAATATGTTCTTTCCAAACTATTCACAGTATATGTAGCCCAGTTTACAGTGGGTCTCCAGATAGAGAAGTGAGAGTTTTAGGTCTGACCTTCCCTATGAGTGTCTGTCCTGTAGAGTTCCTGATGAAGACCCCTCTCCGCTGACCCTCATCAAAGGGTGGGTAAGTACCAGGGGGGCTGGTACTGCTGATCCCAGGGTCCTGGGAAAGAGAACAAACAGGAAAGATGCCTCTAAAATAAATGACAGTAATGCTTTTGCTGCCATCTTGAGGATTGAGAAGGAAAGTTCCCTTGACTTGTACCTTCCAATACTGCATTTTTAACAATTTAATCACAACGCACTGTAATTTAGAATCAAAAATCACATTGAACCACTATTTCAAGCTAATATGAGTTATTAGTGTGCCTATGTGTCCCACATGTTGTGAGGGTTGAGGCCTCTCTCTTACCAGGATGAGAATGTACTTCATGCCCTTCTGATGGAACTCCTTCACCATGTCTGGCAGGTCCACAAAGCGCTGGGGGTCAAAGGTGAACACCCGACGCTTGTCTGCGTAATCCAGGTCATTCCACTGCACGTCCTGACCAAAAACAAAAGCAGTTGAACTAAATAATGCAGTGAGTGTTTTCCATGAGTTGTGAACCCTCAGTGGCATGATAATACTGTACTTGAGAACGCAAACATCCAATTAGCATTAGCATGGAGAAAACCCATTGTAGCATGATAATACTATAATGAGTTTTCTCCATGCTAATCTGCTAATCCAATGTTGATGCTCATTCAATGTTAGCATTACCCAATAGTTGTCAACCCAAGTGATAATGTAGTACAATATAAGTGTTTTCTCCAGCATCTTTACCAGGGGGAAGTTGGCGTTGTGCATGCGTCGCACCACCTCTCGGGTTGCGTTAGTGGACCGGTAACCCCAGCGACACAGGTGGAACCCCAGTGACCAATAAGGAGGCATCATAGGGTACCCTGGGGGAGGAGGACGGGATAAACATTAGCTATGACGGAAGATTCACAAAAGGTGAGAGCAAACCAACCTGCTCAAATTGGACTTACGTAGCAAAATTTGAATTTTTTAAATGTATTTTTACATTGGATAAAAGTAGAGACTCACAGCTATGGTATATCATACACTGCATGTTTGAGGAACAATGGGAAAGACATTCTGCTTTGAAAGTTGATAAACTTATGAACTCACTTTTGAGAAAATGGCCTTTGAATGTTTTGGTACCTACTGGAGCTATGATACCTATGATTTGGTACCTACTGGAGCTATGATACCTATGATTTGGTACCTACTGGAGCTATGATACCTATGATTTGGTACCTACTGGAGCTATGATACCTATGATTTGGTACCTACTGGAGCTATGATACCTATGATTTGGTACCTACTGGAGCTATGATACCTATGATTTGGTACCTACTGGAGCTATGATACCTATGATTTGGTACTTACTGGAGCTATGATACCTATGATTTGGTTCCTACTGGAGAGCTCTTTGTTTACACCCATTCAGCATTGTTCACACCCTCTTAAGCCTTAGCCCCACTCATCTCTTTAAGGAAAGATTCAGATTTAAAGTGGTAAAAGTAGTAGTAGTCTACAATAATGAAAAGTTCCAGGTAAACAGAAAGTGTCCAGAAAAAAAATATTTTAAAATATTGATTGACTCCTACCCAGACACACTTAATTGATGGGTCATGTGAAAGAAATGCTATAACCCTAGCCACATCTTGCCAAGTGGATGGGTCTCTATAGAATGTGTAAACGGCACAGCCAAATGGTTACCTGCATAGTAGCAATATCAGAAAGTGTCAAAATAAATATAATATACAGTATTTACAAGAACAATATCAATAACAATATCAGTGATAGATGAACAGCAGGATAAATAAATTATAATAGTAGCAGGAGAGAGTCATTTGAATAGAGGCACTGCAGATAGTGCTGATGGTCTGTCAGAACCACACACAAGGGAATCTATATTTATTTGGAGAGCCTGTTTCTGTCCTGCCCTTGACTTTGGTGCAGGGCATGTGATGTCCATAGCCTCTTCGTCAGCAAAAATCCCTGATCTTCTCAAAAACCTATGTTTGTGTAGCTGTGTCCAGGTGGTGCTTGTACAGGCAGACCATCCATGGGCGGAAGGATGTCAGCATTGCGCAGCAGCAGAGTCTGAATGCTCCTTGGCGACAACAACACCAGATTCCAGAGCATTGAAGCTGTAAAACAGGAAATAACCAAAAAAATATAGAAGACATCAATTCACCTCCCAAGTTTAGATAAGAAGAATAACCTCATACAATGCAATGAAAATGATATTCACCTGAAGTGCTGGTACCGCTTGAACTGTGGCAGCGACCTGAAGTACGGAGTCAGGTGTTGTTACCAGCCATAGCTTTCCACCAGCACCGTACCATTCTCCAGTCCAACCAGCTGTGGGATGTTGACTCCTGTCACAGTGCTGTCCTTCACAACACCAGCAATCTCAGACAAAGTGTTCACTCTGGTCTTTCTGAAGCGCTGTTTGATGAGGCTGAAGCACCAGTCGCGGGCAAACTTGGTGTGGCCTGTGATCAGGAAGTGAAGGCCCAGACTGTGGTGGAGCTTGTGTATGGTCCACCAGGCACAATACCAGAACACAAACTTGTTCTTGTTTCGGCCACTGCAGTTTTCACAATTCAGGTCCACACTCCGTAGTTGGTGAAGAAATGGTGCATGTAGTTGAAGAAATGGTGCATGTAGTTGATGACCGCGCTGCTGCCTTTGCTGGATGACATGCTTTCATCAATCAAGTAGTTGACTTGTTGTGGTATTACTTCACAGCAGACACCAAACAAGCCACACCATATTATGGTGGATAAGACCTATATGGTGGATGGTGCCTAATGGTGGATAATACCTATATGGTGGATGGTGCCTATATGGTGATGGTGCCTATATGGTGATGGTGCCTATATGGTGGATAATACATATATGGTGGATTGTGCCTATATGGTGGATAATACCTATATGGTGGATGGTGCCTATATGGTGGATGGTGCCTATATGGTGGATAATACCTATATGGTGGATGGTGCCTAATGGTGGATAATACCTATATGGTGGATGGTGCCTATATGGTGATGGTGCCTATATGGTGGATAATACATATATGGTGGATGGTGCCTATATGGTGGATAATACCTATATGGTGGATGGTGCCTATATGGTGGATGGTGCCTATATGGTGGATAATACCTATATGGTGGATAATACCTATATGGTGGATAATACCTATATGGTGGATGGTGCCTATATGGTGGATAATACATATATGGTGGATGGTGCCTATATGGTGGATAATACCTATATGGTGGATAATACCTATATGGTGGATGGTGCCTATATGGTGGATAATACCTATATGGTGGATGGTGCCTATATGGTGGATAATACCTATATGGTGGATGGTGCCTATATGGTGGATGGTGCCTATATGGTGGATAATACCTATATGGTGGATAATACCTATATGGTGGATAATACCTATATGGTGGATGGTGCCTATATGGTGGATGGTGCCTATATGGTGGATAATACATATATGGTGGATGGTGCCTATATGGTGGATAATACCTATATGGTGGATAATACCTATATGGTGGATGGTGCCTATATGGTGGATAATACCTATATGGTGGATAATACCTATATGGTGGATGGTGCCTATATGGTGGATAATACCTATATGGTGGATAATACCTATATGGTGGATAATACCTATATGGTGGATGGTGCCTATATGGTGGATAATACCTATATGGTGGATAATACCTATATGGTGGATGGTGCCTATATGGTGGATAATACCTATATGGTGGATGGTGCCTATATGGTGGATAATACCTATATGGTGGATAATACCTATATGATGGATGGTGCCTATATGGTGGATAATACCTATATGGTGGATAATACCTATATGGTGGATAATACCTATATGGTGGATGGTGCCTATATGGTGGATAATACCTATATGATGGATAATACCTATATGGTGGATAATACCTATATGGTGGATGGTGCCTATATGGTGGATAATACCTATATGGTGGATAATACCTATATGGTGGATGGTGCCTATATGGTGGATAATACCTATATGGTGGATAATACCTATATGGTGGATGGTGCCTATATGGTGGATAATACCTATATGGTGGATAATACCTATATGGTGGATAATACCTATATGGTGGATGGTGCCTATATGGTGGATAATACCTATATGGTGGATAATACCTATATGGTGGATAATACCTATATGGTGGATAATACCTATATGGTGGATGGTGCCTATATGGTGGATAATACCTATATGGTGGATAATACCTATATGGTGGATAATACCTATATGGTGGATGGTGCCTATATGGTGGATAATACCTATATGGTGGATAATACCTA
Organism: Oncorhynchus mykiss; assembly: GCF_057628025.1. NCBI lineage: Eukaryota > Metazoa > Chordata > Actinopteri > Salmoniformes > Salmonidae > Oncorhynchus > Oncorhynchus mykiss. Next base: position 90,741,193 of record NC_143033.1, on the reverse strand, counting down.
TATGGTGGATGGTGCCTATATGGTGGATAATACCTATATGGTGGATAATACCTATATGGTGGATAATACCTATATGGTGGATAATACCTATATGGTGGATAATACCTATATGGTGGATGGTGCCTATATGGTGGATAATACCTATATGGTGGATAATACCTATATGGTGGATAATACCTATATGGTGGATGGTGCCTATATGGTGGATAATACCTATATGGTGGATAATACCTATATGGTGGATGGTGCCTATATGGTGGATAATACCTATATGGTGGATAATACCTATATGGTGGATAATACCTATATGGTGGATAATACCTATATGGTGGATGGTGCCTATATGGTGGATAATACCTATATGGTGGATAATACCTATATGGTGGATAATACCTATATGGTGGATAATACCTATATGGTGGATGGTGCCTATATGGTGGATAATACCTATATGGTGGATAATACCTATATGGTGGATAATACCTATATGGTGGATAATACCTATATGGTGGATAATACCTATATGGTAGATAATACATATATGGTGGATGGTGCCTATATGGTGGATAATACCTATATGGTGGATAATACCTATATGGTGGATGGTGCCTATATGGTGGATAATACCTATATGGTGGATAATACCTATATGGTGGATAATACCTATATGGTGGATGGTGCCTATATGGTGGATAATACCTATATGGTGGATAATACCTATATGGTGGATGGTGCCTATATGGTGGATAATACCTATATGGTGGATAATACCTATATGGTGGATGGTGCCTATATGGTGGATAATACCTATATGGTGGATAATACCTATATGGTGGATAATACCTATATGGTGGATGGTGCCTATTTGGTGGATAATACCTATATGGTGGATAATACCTATATGGTGGATAATACCTATATGGTGGATGGTGCCTAATGGTGGAAAATGTATTTGCTTTCACCAGTCTAGTTCTTTCACATAAGTGAAAGGAGATGAATGAAAGGAGATGAGGCAGCAAGTTCAGACTACTAGGACATTGGGACACAGACAGCCACTATCTTTCCCTTAGCCATTACCCAAAAGGAATTAGTTGTGACCCAGCAGTGCCCGACCCACCATAGCAACATTGGGATATGAGACAAGAAAATGATATTCAGTAACAGGAAGTTACAGCTAAAGGTCATATATTGCCATACCTATAACCTGGAGGTACTGTCTGACAACACTCTGAGGGTCAGGGCCCAGGAAGATGTACAGGTCCAGGATTCCTCCCACAGCCACCCAGGTCAGAGCAGGGCTAGGCTGCAGCACCACCTCTACAGAGAGAAGGAGGTCAAACTCAGCTCCATCATGTAAACCTGTATCTTGATACAGTTGAAGTACTGTGCCATGTGAACACAACAAAATTCTGTCCAGAGCTGCTAAGTAGCATGATACATTACAAACTCTACTAGCTCAAACCAAAGCTATCCTATTAGAACAAAACATTTCTGCTTAAGGATATGGTACATGGAGTAACATGCTTTCTTACCCATGGCATTACTGTTGAGCAGGAAGACCCCGTGAGCCTGTCCATCCCCCTCCTGCACCATGTAGAACGGATGAGAGCCATAAAGGTTGGCATCGCCCTGCATGGAGGAGAAAGAAGACACATGACTTCCCACTCCTGACCATGATTTAAAAAGGAAACAAATGTATGATAATGATGACGATAATGATAATGACGTCAGACTCACGTGGGGCGCCATGTCCCTGTTCCAAAGGGTAAGGGAGGTCCAATTGAGGTCCAGGCTGAGGGGGGTGTAGTGTTCCCCCAGCCCAGACACCAGTGAGGAGGCCAGGGAGGTGGACAGCTGCAGGTACTGGTCAGCATACAGCAGCGGGGCCACTGTGGTGTTCACACTGACAGACAGAAGACAGAGGTGTCATGATTATGACAGTTGTAAGTCAGGACAGAGAGCATCTTAAGTCATGCTTATGGCAACTATAAGTAGGGACAGGGGCACCTTATGTCATGCTTATGACTGCGACAAGTAGAAACACAGCGATATAAATCAAATGAAATTGTATCGGTCACATACACATATTTAGCAGGAGTTATTGCAGGTGTAGCAAAATGCTTGTGTTTCTAGCTCCAACAGTGCAGTAGTATCTGCAAGCCAATTTACCCTTTGGGATCTATAAATCCTAACTGATCTTATGTGTTAGTCCTATGACATGGTTACAACAGTTTTATGTCAGGTTTATAAGATCTGATCAATGAACCAGTGCCAGACATATTAGACATAAAGAACAACTGACGATGAATACTCACAGGACACGGCCGTTGGATTTTCGGCGCACTATGATCCCAAAAGGGTCGGGTTGAAACTCAGTAACATATTGGTGGTCCTGGGTGTCAGTGTTACCCCTGGACTGGGCAGTGGATAAAGGAACTTCATATCGCCGGGACAACGGATCCTTCAACTGTCAGGAGAAGAAACGTGTTATGACTCTTACACAATAATGTGGTCTGAGAAGAATGATTCTCAGTGATGAGCGATTGGTTATAATAAAAGTCATGAAAAAGTAAAGAGAAAACATTTAGCAAATACTGTACGCCCTTTTCAGAGGCAGCACTTTTAAAAGAAATGTTATAGAGAAAGACAATGGCAACCAAACCCTGTATCTCTGCAGTAAATATACGAGTGGTTTTCAGCCACAGAGACTCACCGTGAGGTGCAGTCGGCCTTCTGTCTCATCCAGGATCTCCAACCGGAGCGTAGAGATATCCCGGGGCAGGTAGGAGGGAGTGGGCCTCGTAAGGGTGGCAGCCTGGCCCCTGGAAGTGGGAGTGAGGGGCCCCATCCTGTAGCCGCTGTATGACGGGGGGTAGAAGCACCAGGGGGGTCCTCCAGAGAGGCCTTGAGGTAGGGGGGCATAGCAGCACCCTCTCCCCTGACACTCTGTCTGGCTCAGAACTCGGTCCCGGGCGCAGTCAAAGCGGCTCTCCAGGGCCCCCCTCCTACACTCTGCCTCTCTGGGACCACTGGAGATGGCTGGATGGGGGCCTTCCCACAGCAATCTGTGGCTGGGGGCTGGATGGGTGCTACCCCTCTGGAGGTTCACTATCTCCCTCTCACCGGCCTGTTTTGTTGCTGGATCTTCCTCTAAACCAGGTCTTACTGATAGGTGTATTGGTGTCTCATCTGGTTGTTGTTTGCTAGTTAACTTTATCAGTGACAACTTTTGGTCAGACAGGTAGCTAAGGTGTAAACAAGTTATCAAGGCCAGGGTGAGCAGGGCTGAGAGAGACAGGGCAGACAGACAACTAGACAAACCCATGGCCTGTGTCGAGTTGGGACATCTGGGAGGTGTTAGGGAAAAACTGTCTCCAAATGCTGACGAGCCCGTGTGTCAGTGTAGAAGTCTGAAAAATGATATGAAACGGTCGCCTAGGATAATTGGCAACTATGGACTTACTACAACAAATTGTGGACCTACCACTTACTATCGATGTTATTTGTCAGCTGACAGACGTAACGTTACACAGTCTACACACATTAACAAGGAAGTGTACAAGCTAGCTAGAACAAACTGTAGCTAGAATTGTATGCCTAGTGCATACATAGCTAAACGTTAGCAAGGGATATTAGAAAGCGGGTGAAAATTAGGAGATGAAAAGTATGCATTTTCCCCAAGACTTACTCTAGGGCAGGCCACACAAAATGCATTGAATGTCGCTTGTCCTCGCACATGGAAAGTTGTTGTTGAACTGGACTGAGACATTTCGACGGCATGCCGCTAGGGACAAACTGGGCGCTGCCTATTGGGCTACCACACAGTGGAAGTAACCTATACTTAGATTATTTGAGTGCATCTATCTAAAACGTCTTGTGTTGTTTAAAACTACCAATACAAACATTATCCATTATGCTCATGTGTTAATTGTAATGAATGTGAAGTGAACCCATTTCCAATTACTGGGACTTAGAGAATATTTAGGATATTGAGGCACCATGTGAACCACTAGTTTTGAGTGATTAGATTTCGCAAAGCTTCAAAATGAATTAGTAGCTACAGTACAGACATCATGTTATCACATTCGGAAAGTATTCAGACCCCTTGACTTTTCCACATTTTGTTATGTTACAGCCTTATTCTATAGTTGATTAAATCGTTTTTCCCCCTCATCAATATACACATAATACCCCATAGTGACAAAGCAAAAACAGGTTTGGTTTTTTTTTGCAAAATGTTTACAAATAAAAACTAAATATCACATTTACATAAGTATTCAGACCCTTTACTCAGTACTTTGTTTGAAGCCCCTTTGGCAGCGATTACAGCCTCAAGTCTTCTTGGGTATGATGCTGCAAGCTTGTATTTGGGGAGTTTCTCCCATTCTCTGCAGATCCTCAAAACAAAAGACAGAATATTTGGGCTGGTGGCTTGGTTGTCATCACTTCAAAGGTTGGTGTAAAGTACTTTTTGGTCTTAGGATGTGGGTGTGTCATAGACCATCCACGCCTCTCTCAACTTGGAGTAGCATTTCTGGAAAGTCAGCTCCTCAGCACAGGTGTGCATGGCCAGGTATGTGTTCAGCAGCAGGTGGGGGAAGCAGGAGGTGAAGGAGGACATAAAGCCTTTTGGGAACGTCTGTTGGAGATCAGGAATTTCATCGTAATGGTTACTCTATGGGAAACAGCATACAGTTATCGAATGTCACTTGCACACATTTAGTGAGGCTATCAATACTGAACAAAAATACAAACACAACATGTAAAGTGTTGGTCCCATGTTTCATGAGCTGAAATAAAAGACCCCTGAAATCATCCATACACACAAAAAGCTTATTTCTCTCAAATCTTGTGCAGAAATGTGTTTACATCCCTGTTAGTGAGCATTTCTCCTTGCCAAGATAATCCATCCACCTAACTGGTGTGGTATATCAAGAAGCTGATGAAACAGCATGATCATTACACAGGTGCACTTTGTGCTGGGGACAATAAAAGGCCACACTGAAATGTGCAGTTTTGTCACACAACACAGTGCCACAGATGTCTCAAGTTTTGAGGAAGCGTGGTATTGGCATGCTGACTGCTGGAATGTCCACCAGAGCTGTCGCCAGATAATTTAATGTTCATTTCTCTGCCATAAGTTGTCTCAAAAGTCGTTTTAGGGAATTTGACAGCATGTCCAACCGGCCTCCCAACCGCAGTCCACGTGTAACCTCGCCAGCCCAGGACCTCCACATCCGGCTTTTTCACCTGTGGGATTGTCTGAGATCAGCCACCCAGACAGCTAATGAAACTAAGGAGTATTTCTGTCTGTAATAACATCCTCTTGTGGGGAAAAACTAATTCTCTCTCATTGGCTGAGCCTGGCTCCCCAGTGGTTGGGCCTTTCTCCCAAGTGGGTGGGCCTATTTACTCCCAGGCCCACCCGTGGCTGCGCCCCTGCCCAGTCATGTGAAATCCACAGATTAGGGCCAAATTCATTTATTTAAATTGACTGATTTGCTTATATGAATTGTAACTCAGTTAAATCATTGACATTTTTGCATGTTGTGTTTATATTTTTGTTCAGTATATTAAAAAGGAGGCTGTAGTCACAAATAAATATGTCTATATGTTATATATTTGATGAATTCTGATAACAATCTTAGTTTTTTTCAATAATTAAATAAGTATTAATGTTACACAATTAACTACTAATACCAATATAGTATTTCATTCGAGTGACAGCACCTTAGGGCAGCAGTATCTATGTACAACACTGGTCACTTTAATGCTTACATACTGTTTTACCGACTTCATATATATATATATACTGTATTCTAGTCAAGGCTCATCCTATATAACTACTGCTGTACACACCTTTTCTATTCATATACTGTCCATACTGTCTGTACACACCATTATATACACAGTGTACAAAACATTATGAACACCTTCCTAATATTGAGTTGCAGTGTGTCTTGTTTACAATGATACTGTCCCTGTTTGTAAATAATTAAATCTGGGACCTCATTAGGAATCTGAGCATGGTACTTTCAAAAGTTAGGCCTACCATTCCATCCCAGGCCTACAGACGCAGGAAAAATATGCTTTAACTGCTGGCTGATCTTCTTCCTTAACCCAATGAGAGAAGGTCACAAGTGCTTCCCTAAAAGCTGTCTGGGTTTAGAAATGTTCTATTGTTCAGAAAGCGAATAGGTTAATCAATTGATAGTGACAGAACTAGATTACATCCCAAGTAAAGTACATTTTGTGTCTCCTCGGCTATAGAAGGTTGTAGCTCTGCCTCAATGTCAAAGAAACAAAACAATGATACAGTGCCTGTGAAAGTATTCACACACTTGGTGATTTTACTATTTTGTTGCAGTACAACCTGTAATTTAAATGTATTTTTATTTGGATTTCATGCAATGGACATAAACAAAATAGTCAAAAAATTGAAAAGTGGTGCGTGCATATGTGTTCACCCCCTTTGCTATGAAGCCCCTAAATAAGATCTGGTGCAACCAGTTACCACTTTAAGCCGTACACTTAGCAAAGCTGGGCTTTACGGAAGGGTGAACAGAAAAAAGCCATTGCATGAAGAAAAAAATAAGAAATACATTTGTGGTTGGCCAAAAGGCATGTGGGATACTCCCCAAACATATGGAATAAGGTACTCTGGTCAGATGAGCTGATGATACAAACTCCCACAAAAATCCATTTCAATTCCAGGTTGTAAGGCAACAAAATAGGAAAAATGCCAAATGGGTGAATACTTTCGCAACTTGTTTCTAGTGTAACAGTATAACTTTAAACGGTCCCCTCGCCCATACCCAGGCGCAAACCAGGGACCCTCTGCACACATCAACAGTCACCCTCGAAGCATCGTTACCCATCGCTCCACAACAGCCGCAGAGCAAGGGGAACTACTACTTCAAGGTCTCAGAGCAGGTGACGTCACTGATTGAAACGCTATTTAGCGCCCACGCTAACTAAGCTAGCCATTTCACATCCGTTACACTAGCATTTAAAAAAGTGTGTTATAGATCACTTTATAAATCAGATCCTTTGTATTTTCTTCAAAATCTTGAGCTAGCAAGGGGTAGGCTTGTGCTTTTTTCTATTTTCTTTGATAAAAAGCAGGCCTATGGCATACCCTCTCATACCCCCTCAATTCCAGTCTTGGTTTTAACTTAGCCTACTTCTGTGTCAGTGAAGAGCTGGTATTTAAAGAGTGCATGATGGGTGGAGGAATTGACTATATCTATGGATATAGCAGCCTATAGCTTCATTTTGTCTGTCAAACAGGTAGGCCTACCTTTCTTAAATAGGAAGTTAAATAGAATTGTTGTTAGTAAAGTCTAATTAAAATAAAGTTTAAATGATTGCCTTATAGAATATGCCCATTTTCAGCACCATTTTAGCCCCCTCATTTCTTATATACATTAATGATATGCCAGATGCAGTAAAGTGCAAACTCTTGCTTTATGCTGATGATTCAGCCATACTGGCATCAAGGAAGGATACAGTTTATGTAGAGGAGACCCTGAGTAAGGAATTGCATTTTTTCATTAGAATGGTTGTCTGACAACAAAGTGTCACTACATTTGGGAAAAACGTAGTCTATTTTGTTTGGAACAAAATGTAGATTACTTAGGGCTGACAAGATAATGGTAAACTGTGCAGGCAAGGAGATTGAAGTGTAACTTATCTTGGTGTGTCCCTAGATCAATCCCTTTCTGGAGACCTCATTGCTGCTAAAATTATTTCTAAATGGCAAACAAATTGAAATGTTTACATCGTAACACTAGATATTTTAACATTAAAGTTAAGAAACTGCTTGTCTAAACCTTGATTCAGTGTCATTTTGATTATGCCTGCTCAGCTTGGTATAGTGGGCTATCAAAAAATCTGAAAAAGAAAATGCAGATCATGCTAAATAATGTTATCAGTTACGTATATGCTGAATGTCCCCCCTAGGATTCATATAGGGGTACAGGAGTTCCGGGAGGTGGGCTTGTTGACTGTGTTGACTGTCAACAAGCCTGTGACTGTGTCTATAATCAACACAGTCACAATACCAGAGCTAGTGTTATGTCTTATAAAATCCCAAGAGTAAACATTACCGTGAGGAGCAAGTTTTTCCATACAGGCATTTGGAAGCCAAGCCTTCTCTTGGAGATCAAGAAAATAAAAAGTAAAAATAGCTTTAAAAAGCAGGCAAAGGTTTCCATTTGGACAAGGTTGTCTAAGAAAGGGAAACCACACCACTGCCCCTTGTGCCCCCTACAGCTGGTCAGGTGTTTTTATTTGAAGGATCAGTATGATGTGCAATTAATAGATTATTAAAGTGACTATGCATAGATGACAACAGAGAGTAGCACTGGTGTAAAGAGGGGGGGATGCAAATATTCTGGGTAGCCACTTGACTAGATGTTCAGGAGTCTTATGGCTTGGGGGTAGAAGCTGTTTAGAAGCCTCTTGGACCTAGACTTGGCGCTCCGGTACCGCTTGCCGTGCGGTAGCAGAGAGAACAATCTATGACTAGGGTGGCTGGAGTCTTTGACAATTTTTAGGGCCTTCCTCTGACACCGCCTGGTATAGAAGTCCTGGATGGCAGGAAGCTTGGCCCCAGTGATGTACTGGGCCGTTCGCACTACTCTCTGTAGTGCCATGTGGTCGGAGGCCGAGCAGTTGCCATACCAGGCAGTGATGCAACCCGTCAGGATGCTCTCGATGGTGCAGCTGTAAAACCTTTTGAGGATCTGAGGACCCATGACAAATGTTAAAACAATACATCTCAGACACTAACTTTTTATCAGATCCTCAGTGATGTGTTCCATGCAGTTCGCCTCAGCCAATTTCAGTCCGTCTGACTCCAGCTGATTGATGATTGCATCGCGATACAACCGCGTCAGCTTTGACTATGCATCAATCCAGTCACTCACACCCTACAGGGGAAAATTCCTCCTTTAATTCCTCCTCCTTTAATTCCTCAAATATCTCCTTTATTACCTTATAGCTTTGTAGCTAAAGGAACCCAGGATTACTAGCCTGGGTACCAGACTGTTTTTGCCTCACTGTATTTCAGTCTAGAATGGAGAAACAATTTCAGATGGCCAGAAAATAACTGAATCAATCAACATCCATTGAGAAGCTATGGGTGATTTAACCAAATACACACATCCTACAATTGAGGTACTTTGGATATGTACAAAGATTTGGCAAACTTGGTATTTATAATGTTCTAATTAATGCCTCAACGCCAAACAGACTCCAGAAAGAGATTCCAGTCATCAAGAATGAGGGCTACAGTATTGCCTCTTGTAGTTACATATACACTCAGAAAAATGGTGTTAAGTAGAACCATACAGCATTCTTCGGTTTTTCCCCATTTTTGGTGCTGGGTAGAACCCTTTGCAGAGGGTTCAATCTAGAAGCATATATGTAGAGTTCTTCAAAGAACCCCCTGTGTATAGTTCTACCTAGAACCCTCTATGAGGGGTACTGCGAAGAACAATTTTATCATCTAAAGAGTCTTCCTAGAACCGTCTATGAAGAGTTCTAACGAGAACCCTTTTATCTTTGGACAGTTTTTCCTAGAACCCTCTATGAACGGTTCCACCAGCCTTATTAGCCTTTATAATGTAATTATTATAAGGCCTTTCTTTGAGGGCCTAGTTATACCATATCACAGTCGTGTTAGGAATCTCCGGGTTTACAAGCCACATCAGGCCTGCAAGTCACGTTATGGTGGTTTGGAAAATGATGTATAATTCCTGTTGGAATCCAGCCAGAGTTAGGATAGCCAACATGTGAAATTGTTAATTTCCTGCAACCTGGATTGAGAATGACTGTTAGGGTAGGGAAGATTGAATACTGAGACCACCTCAATCATCTAAACTGGAACAACCAGTTCTCAGTAACGGATGCAATAAATCCAACAGATTGGACAATTAGATTGGATAATGCTCCTACCTATCTTTCCGATTTGGTCCTGCCGTACATACCTACACGTATTCTACGGTCACATGGATATAACCCAATGAGAGAAGGTCACAAGTGCTTCCCTAAAAGCTGTCTGGGTTTAGAAATGTTCTATTGTTCAGAAAGTGAATAGGTTAATCAATTGATAGTGACAGAACTAGATTACATCCCAAGTAAAGTACATTTTGTGTCTCCTCGGCTATAGAAGGTTGTAGCTCTGCCTGAATGTCAAAGAAACAAAACAATGATACAGTGCCTCGTGAAAGTATTCACACACTTGGTGATTTTACTATTTTGTTGCAGTACAACCTGTAATTTAAATGTATTTTTATTTGGATTTCATGCAATGGACATAAACAAAATAGTCAAAAAATGGAAAAGTGGTGCGTGCATATGAGTTCACCCCCTTTGCTATGAAGCCCCTAAATAAGATCTGGTGCAACCAGTTACCTTCATAATTAGCTAAATAGAGTTCACTTGTGTGCACTCTAAGTGTCACATGATCTGTCACATGATCTCAGTATATATACACACACCTGTTCTGAAAGTTCCCAGAGTCTGCAACACCACTGCAAGTGACCAAAGACCTCTCCAAACAGGTCAAGGACAAAGTTGTGGAGAAGTACAGATCAGGGTTGTGTTATAAAAAAATATCAGAAACGTTGAACATCCCACGGAGCACCATTAAATAAAAAAAATTTAAATGGAAATAATATGGCACCACAACAAACATGCAAAGAGAAGGCCACCCACCAAAACTCACAGACCAGGCAAGGAGGCTATTAATCAAAGAGGCAGCAAAGAGACCAAAGATAACCCTGAAGGAGCTGCAAAGCTCCACAGAGGAGATTAGAGTATCTGTCCGTAGGACCACTTTAAGCCGTACACTCCACAGAGCTGGGCTTTACGGAAGAGTGGACAGAAAAAAGCAAATTGAAACGTTTACATCGTAACACTAGATGTTTTAACATTAAAGTTAAGAAACTGCTTGTCTAAACCTTGATTCAGTGTAATTTTGATTATGCCTGCTCTGCTTGGTATAGTGGGCTATCAAAAAATCTGTTATCAGTTACGTATATGCTGAATGTCCCCCCTAGGATCCATATATGGGTACAGGAGTTCCGGGAGGTGGGCTTGTTGACTGTGTTGACTGTCAACAAGCCTGTGACTGTGTCTATAACCAACACAGTCACAATACCAGAGCTAGTGTCTTGTAAAATCTTCGAGGAGCAAGTTTTTCCATACAGGCATTTGTCTATGGAAGCCAAGCCTTCTCTTGGAGATCAAGAAAATAAAAAGAAAAAATAGCTTTAAAAAGCAGGCAAAGGTTTCCATTTGGACAAGGTTGTCTAAGAAAGGGAAACCACACCACTGCCCCTTGTGCCCCCTACAGCTGGTCAGGTGTTTTTATTTGAAGGATCAGTATGATGTGCAATTAATATATTATTAAAGTGACTATGCATAGATGACAACAGAGAGTAGCACTGGTGTAAAGAGGGGGGGGGGGGGTGCAAATATTCTGGGTAGCCACTTGACTAGATGTTCAGGAGTCTTATGGCTTGGGCCTAGACTTGGCGCTCCGGTACCGCTTGCCGTGCGGTAGCAGAGAGAACAATCTATGACTAGGGTGGCTGGAGTCTTTGACAATTTGTAGGGCCTTCCTCTGACACCGCCTGGTATAGAGGTCAAATTTAATGATGGTGTTGGAGTCGTGCCTGGCCGTGTAGTCATGAGTGAACAGGGAGAACAGGAGGGGACTGAGCACGCACCCCTGAGAGGGCCCCTGTTCACTCATCAGTGTGTTGTTACCTACCCTTACCACCTTTTATTTGTATTTATTTTACCTTTATTTAACTAGGCAAGTCAGTTAAGAACAAATTCTTATTTTCAATGACGGCCTAGGAACAGTGGGTTCTGCCTGTTCAGGGGCAGAACGACAGAACGGCACCTTGTCAGCTCGGGGATTTGAACTTGCAACCTTTCGGTTACTAGTCCAACACTCGGCTACCCTGCCGCCCCACCTAGGGGCGGCCCGTCAGGAAGTCCAGCATCCAGTTGCAGAGGGAGATGTTTACTCCCAGGGTCCTTAGCTTATTGATAAGCTTTGAGGGCACTTTGGTGTTGAACACTGAGCTGTAGTCAATGAATAGCATTCTCAAGTGAAATCGTCTGGGTCCACATTGTGCATTTTGTTATATATGTCTGTTGACAAAAATAAATTAAATTCAATTCAATGAGCTGCCCTTTTACGATTGATTGTGTCGCTGCTTCAGGTTTCAGCACCACAATGTAAGTTACTAGAATCTGTCTTATTGTGATGTCAATAAGTCTGATAAATAGACCTACATCATGGGCAACAAACATACTGTTTTGAACAAAAATAAATTATAGTATTAGCAAGCTATCAAAGTTGACCTGGAGTCCTCCTTCTCATATTCACTTTCTCCTTCTCAAACTGAACAGAACATAGGCTAGGCCTAACCAACAAATATTCGGAAAAGGCTTTTGACAGGTTTTTGATCAGTAAGAGCAGAGCAGACCAGGGCTCAGGGTTGGAATGTCCATTGCAGTGTGTAATACAGCCTAGTTGTATTTACACCATCTCAGCAGCTATCATAGAAATATAACTTTGCTCTGTGCTTCTCCAAGCATGCACTTTGTAGCCGATGGTCTCAATAAAATGTCCACAGCCTTCACTAAATAGCCTATAGGCACACTTGATATTGCACGCCCTGTGGAGAATCAGAGATGGGGGCGACATCGGGCACACAGCGATATAAATAGCCTGATAAAAAACTCATTCTAAAAAAATGAGAAATATTGACATTTCATCAATTACAAATGACAAGACTCTCCCCTGAACTAGAGTTATAAAATAATAAACCCTTCCCTGAGGGTTAAAAATTGAAAAAGCATGACCCTCCTCCAGTTTCCTCCAGGTAACCGTTATGTAAATGTATATCCTTAAGCATTTCACGGCACCTGCAATAACATCTGCAAAATGTGTACGAGACCAGTAACATTTTATAATATACAATTACTAGAATAATATAACACATACAGTATATCAATAGATATGATGTAATTCATTACCAATGGACAGAACACTTACCTTGTTTCTTATGGCCCATAGAAGACTTACAACAGAGTCCTCTTTATATGCTCCTTTGCTTGAGCACGCTCTCAGTAGAAGGCCTCCACTTGGGCTCTTATAATCAGCATCTATTCTATCAGGTGTTTGGCCAAGTTCTCTGGGATAGTGTGAGAAACACCCTGTGGTAGGATTTTAACAACCCTGTGGTAGGATTTTAACAGTGAGGCAACAACAATACAGAACTGATTTTTCCTGCTCAGAGTGAGGCTTTTATTTGCAAAGTGAGGATAAAGAGCTGGCAAACTGTACAATTATTTACACAATCAAATAAATAGACCTTACCCTGTCTGTCTCTAAAACCATGAGAATACAGGGTTCTTATACTCCTACCCATAATGCATTTAACCAATAAAAACAAGGCATTTCACACACTCAATCAACATTCAAAAGACATGAATTACAATAGAAATGTCTTCAGATCATAAACATACTTGAACATACAGTATACATGCACACATATCAATAAAGGGGCTTCCCCTGCTTTAAGGATCAATACAACCTGGGATATAAACATGTACATCCCCCGGGATAGGCTACTACCACATTACCCGTCCCATTCAATAACTATGCAGTCGAACGCACCACTGCTTGCCCATCAATTCTCAGACCAGGAAATGAACAGAACCCTCTTCAATAAACAAAGAATACAAGATAATCATACTCTTTTCGGACTACCTTCACATTTTAAAGCTGCAATATGTCACTTTTTAGGCGACCTGACCAAATTCACATAGAAATGTGAGTTATCGATCTGTCATTCCCATTGACAGCAAGTCTAACAAGCTGTAGATGTTCTATGTGCACTATTTATATGCTTCCCGTTCTTTAGTTTCATTTTTACTCCTTTTACTTTCAGTTTTGTACACCAGCTTCAAACACCTGGAAATACAATAGTCTTACTATTGAAGAGATATTTCACCACAGTTTAGATGGTGCAATGATTCTCTACACTATACAGTATATTACTTGTTTTGTCACAAACTGAAATTAGGCAAACTATTGCAATTTAAGAAACCAGGAATGGCAGAGTGATTTCTACATATTGCACCTTTAACGAACTCATCAACATTCTTTTTGAAGGACTATCATCAATCCAGATGCCTAGATATTTATTAGTTGGGGACATAATCAATGAGGGCACCATCCAATGTACTATACATAAATCATCAGATACATTTTTTACGTGATATGGAATATAATATATACTTGGTTTTACCTTGCATTAATTATGTAACAATTTCAGTTAATAAAGGCTTTCGGCAAGACAATAAAGGCAGATTAAAGCTCTGACAGAACCTGGTCAGCCATCGGTGAAATAGCATACACAACAGTGTCATCTGCATACAAGTGAAAGTGATTGCTTCTTCTTCAGACAAACCACTATTGTTCATGTAAAACGAACCGTGACATTACAGTGTACTGGCATAGATTGGAGGTTTGCTGGTGTGGGATGTACTGTGTGTGTGGGAGTACTTCTCAGCGGAGCGCCTGACTTCACACTATGGTAGGTAGTAATGTTATGTCTTCACACTATGGTCACATTTTTTTAGTTGTTGGCTTGGTTGTCGTCACGTCAGGCTCTGGGTGTGTTCTCTTCTGCCGTCTAAGTTTCGTGTTGGACTTGAGGTAGTAATGTTGTAAAGTCAGCTCCTCAGCAAAGGAACGCACGGCGAGGAAGGTGTGCAGCAGCAGGTGGGGGAAGCGGGAGGTGAAGTAGGAGACAAAGTCATCAGGGATGGAGCCCAGAGTCTCCTGGACCTCCTTAGGAGAATCGTGGTAATGGTGTTTCTATGAGAAACAACATGTTGCTTATAAAATGTCATTTACACACATTTAGTTTCTTGTGTCAGATAAATACTACATTTAACAGGTAATGACTAATTAAATAATGTTTAAATAATGTTTTATTATTATGCTTCATTTGTGTATTTAAAAAAAAAAAAAATTACATAGTATGGTAATTGTATTTGGACAGAACATTTGGACAGAACACACCTTGTTTCTTATGGCACGTAGAAGACTTTTAACAGAGCCCTCTTCATATGCTCCTTTACGTATTTCTAGATCTGCAGAAGGAGGAAACACAGCCAGTAAACAAACAACAATTCTATTAAGATACAGAATTATGATATCAAGAAAGTTTGTCATTAGTGTAATATAATACAACAACAAAACAGAGATGTTGCTGGTGTCTGGTCCAGCAATAAACTCATCCTGCAAATGTAGTCATGTCATTCATGACACCTATGATCTGGATGTTAGTGTTACTAGAAATATACTGTAATAGAAAATGGCTTTACAGGCTGCAAAGTGTTGCTGTTCAAACGCTGATCTCAGACCAGTCACTAACCTTTCCGCAGAACTGCTGTGATGTGTTCCATCCAGTTATTCCTCACCACTTCCTGTCCCCCTGACTCTAGCTGCTGTATGATTGGACCATCCAATGTCTCATTTACAATTCTGTCACTCACGTCCTACAGGGGAAGACAGTACTTTAATTAATCCAACATCTCGTTTACCACCCTCTTGCTGTATGCTCAATGGACTCCAGTATTGCTATATATTCTATTGATAGAATACCCATTGTTTCTGTTGTTGCAGTTACATTTTTCCCTACTAGAATTAAATAATATTGTAATCTAGCTAACTGACATTAGCTATGCATTGATTATACTTAATAGTGACCTGGAAGAACATCAGTTGTTTCTCCAGGCTCCAGAAGAAGGGGTGTTTGAGCACGCTCTCAGCAGAAGGCCTCCTCTGGGGCTCCATGCTCAGCATCTGTTCTATCAGGTCTGTGGCCACGATGTCCTCTGGGAAAGATAAGACCAAACACACACACAGACACAGTAACGATGGGCAGGTTCAAGGCCAAGGCACTTTGTTCATTCAAAAACATGGTGATGAAAGTACCCACACTGGACACACCACATCATATGAAAGTACCCACACTGGACACACCACATCATATGAAAGTACCCACACTGGACACACCACGTCATATGAAAGTACCCACACTGGGCACACCACGTCATATGAAAGTACCCACACTGGACACACCACGTCATATGAAAGTACCCACACTGGACACACCACATCATATGAAAGTACCCACACTGGACACACCACGTCATATGAAAGTACCCACACTGGACACACCACGTCATATGAAAGTACCCACACCACATCATATAAAAGTACCCACACTGGACACACCACGTCATATGAAAGTACCCACACTGGACACACCACGTCATATGAAAGTACTCACACTGGACACACCACATTATATGAAAGTACCCACCCTGGACACACCACGTCATATGAAAGTACCCACACTGGACACACCACGTCATATGAAAGTACCCACACTGGACACACCACGTCATATGAAAGTACTCACACTGGACACACCACGTCATATGAAAGTACCCACACTGGACACACCACGTCATATGAAAGTACCCACACTGGGCACACCACGTCATATGAAGGTACCCACACTGGACACACCACGTCATATGAAAGTACCCACACTGGACACACCACGTCATATGAAAGTACCCACACTGGACACACCACGTCATATGAAAGTACCCACACTGGGCACACCACGTCATATGAAAGTACCCACACTGGACACACCACGTCATATGAAAGTACCCACACTGGACACACCACATCATATGAAAGTACCCACACTGGACACACCACGTCATATGAAAGTACCCACACTGGACACACCACGTCATATGAAAGTACCCACACCACATCATATGAAAGTACCCACACTGGACACACCACGTCATATGAAAGTACCCACACTGGACACACCACGTCATATGAAAGTACTCACACTGGACACACCACATTATATGAAAGTACCCACACTGGACACACCACGTCATATGAAAGTACCCACACTGGACACACCACGTGATATGAAAGTACCCACACTGGACACACCACGTCATATGAAAGTACTCACACTGGACACACCACATCATATGAAAGTACCCACACTAGACACACCACGTCATATGAAAGTACCCACACTGGACACACCACGTCATATGAAAGTACCCACACTGGGCACACCACGTCATATGAAAGTACCCACACTGGACACACCACGTCATATGAAAGTACCCACACTGGACACACCACGTCATATGAAAGTACCCACACTGGGCACACCATGTCATATGAAAGTACCCACACTGGACACACCACGTCATATGAAAGTACCCACACTGGACACACCACATCATATGAAAGTACCCACACTGGACACACCACGTCATATGAAAGTACCCACACTGGACACACCACGTCATATGAAAGTACCCACACTGGACACACCACGTCATATGAAAGTACCCACACTGGACACACCACGTCACATGAAAGTACCCACACTGGGCACACCACGTCATATGAAAGTACCCACACTGGGCACACCACATCATATGAAAGTACCCACACTGGACACACCACGTCATATGAAAGTACCCACACTGGGCACACCACATCATATGAAAGTACCCACACTGGACACACCACGTCATATGAAAGTACCCACACTGGGCACACCACATCATATGAAAGTACCCACACTGGACACACCACGTCATATGAAAGTACCCACACTGGACACACCACGTCATATGAAAGTACCCACACTGGACACACCACGTCATATGAAAGTACCCACACTGGACACACCACGTCATATGAAAGTGGACAACTGGGTAATATTTGGTGGAGATTTTGATCAATGAGAATATAACCTACAGTATATTTACCCACTAAAAAGACAGCCAACAGTTGAAAGTTTGTTGTTATCACTATGCTTTAGACCATCTACTGTAAAAGCACAACCAAATTACAATGGGAAAAGAATGTCAATTGTTGGTTTGTTGTTACCTATATGTGTTATCACTGCACTTTCAAACATTTAAAACAAAGTTAAAATACCAATGTCAGATATTGTGTTTATTTATACAACTACTTAATGTGTTATTACTGTGCTTCATCTAATAGCACAATCAAATGAACTGGATTCAGTTGATTACATAGGAAGATATTTATTACAATTACATCAACATGTGGCCACGGATGTGTTACTCATTTTAAGGTTGAATAAATACTGTTACAATAGTTTATAAGATAACTTTAGGCTAAGGCTATATTACAAAAGTAATTTTGAATTGTGTTTGGTTTACAACGCAACCAAAAATCAACATTTGAAGAGTTTCATTCTAAAACACTATTTATCCATTTTCAGAAAGTTTGGTAAATTAGCTTTAATTGTTTAAAGAAATTCTGAAAGAGATTGGTGTGTTTTTTTTCACAATCTAATCATGGCATGGGGTTGTTCAATGACAGACGTGTTTGTTTAAAATCTATCACTTGATGGTTTCACAGTTCTATATATCTGTCTCACTCAAAGATAAATCATTTGTACTGCTAGGTTTTACACATGCAAATGTAACAAATGACTAATTGTTTACTAAAGAAATGTACAAATGATACTTTGTGACATCAATATTAAAACTTTTTTGTATCATTCAATACAGTAATATCTGTATGTCAACCATTTACATGAACATTTTAGACATTTAGCAGATGCTCTTATCCAGAGTGACTTACTTAGTGCATTCATCTTA
Source organism: Oncorhynchus mykiss (assembly GCF_057628025.1). Taxonomy (NCBI): domain Eukaryota; kingdom Metazoa; phylum Chordata; class Actinopteri; order Salmoniformes; family Salmonidae; genus Oncorhynchus; species Oncorhynchus mykiss. The sequence continues at coordinate 90,722,401 of NC_143033.1, read as the reverse complement.
AAATAACTAGGTGAAACAACCACAAATCACAGTCAAATATCCATTTCAGCTAAATAATGGACATATATAGTTTAGCAAAAAAACAACATTTTCATACACATCATACAAATCTATGAATAAAAACAGTAACATTTGACACACACATGAAGGTACCCATAAGCAATCATTTGTGAAGAAAAAACACAAATGTGAAAAATTGGTAGTTGTAGCGTTTTGGAAATAAGCTCTTCATTTGAAGGAGATTATCTTCTGTTTAGATAGTTCTATCTGTGCCACTGACTTAGTCTGGCTTAGACTGGCTTTAATTCCAGTTTGTCTACAAATTAATCATTTAGATGTTGGATGAGCGTCTCCAAAAACCTAAGTTACAGAAATAGGACCAAATCAAATCAGATCAACCTTAAAATGCACTTTAAAGGTGCACTATGCAGAAATCGCTCTGTCATTTCCTGGTTGTTAAAACTCAAATAGTCTGCCTACTTTCAATTTATGTTACAAAATAAGCTAGTATAGTGTAGAGCAGGGGTATTCAACTCTTTCCCTACGAAGTCCGGAGCCTGCTGGTTCTCTGTTCTACCTGATAATTAATGGCACCCACCTGGTGTCTTAGGTCTAATCAGAACTTGATTAGAGGGGAACAATGAAAAAACGCAGTGGGACTGGCTTCGAGGTCCAGAGTTCAGTTTGAGGGGTGTAGAGAATCCATATAAACTGCTGTGAAGTATAATTACCATAACCCAAAATATTATTGTCTCAACTGTTTGAAACTGGTTTACAAATCCAAAGTAGAAGACGCAAAAACAAAACATAAGAGCAGGAAGTATAGAAATAGAGCACATAGAACAGATCTACTGCTACTTAGACTTGCTTTCAAGTAGAATGATGGATTTATAACTCACATTTCTATGTGAATTTGGTTGGGTCGCCCAAAAAGCTGCATATTGCCACTTTAAATAAAGTTTGATTTCATTATTAATTTGTAGATTACATTTGAAATTAACTAAAGTTTGAAACCGTAGGCCTATATGTATTGTCTATTTTTAGTTGAATCCTGGGCTAAATATAAACAATAGCTGTTGATGACTTGGTGTATAGGCCTAAATAGCATCATGGATGATATATGATTGATAAAGTATGTTTACCTTTAATTTGCTCTGTTAAACCTACACTTTGGAATTACTTCGATAGCAACAGTGAATCTATTTAGGTTTTAAGTGGAGATCTCTCAGCAATCCTTCTCATGATAGCACATTGGTAACTGACTATAAAGCAGGACTGGGCTTGGTCAAAGCCCTGGATCAAAGGGATAGCTGTAGATAGATCTATTCCCCAGTAGGAGGTGCTGCCCAGCCTATAGTTATTTACTGATAGTGTATATAAAGTTGAAGATCTGACTAGGGTTGCAAAGCTATCAGTCCTTTACCAAAGTTACTGGAAGTTTCAGTACTTTTGGTAATTAACAAAAAATCTATGTCAATCTATGTAACTTCGGTAATTTATACTTTAACAACTTTTTTGAAAAATATATTCATATATAGTATTAATTTTATATTTCTGTGTCCATATTGTCATTGAGTTTCTAGTAGATAGACCATTATTTTTCAAGAGAAAATAGCAAAATTAATGAAAAAAAGTATCTTATCAACAATGGCATTATTTTCAATTACCTCTGAAACTCATCCAACTATTCATTATTTTCAATTACCTCTGAAACTCATCCAACTATTCATTATTTTCAATTACCTCTGAAACTCATCCAACTGTTCATTATTTTCAATTACCTCTGAAACTCATCCAACTATTCATTATTTTCAATTACCTCTGAAACTCATCCAACTATTCATTATTTTCAATTACCTCTGAAACTCATCCAACTGTTCATTATTTTCAATTACCTCTGAAACTCATCCAACTATTCATTATTTTCAATTACCTCTGAAACTCATCCAACTATTCATTATTTTCTCAACTGCCACCAGTTTGATTCCAAAACACTGACAATAAATACATATTCACATACTGTAGCAAAATAAATAAGTGTGTAAAAAATATATAAAGATAAATTAAAGATTCTGGTAGATTCTGGTAGTTTACTAGTAAACTTTGAAAGTTTCCAGTAATATACCCTCCCTTTGCAACCCTGGATCTAACATTGTTTCAATGGAACAAATTCAACATATTTTATATAAGGTTTGTCTCTGTTGAACATTGGTTACCAAGATGCATAATCCTGTGGTTGAAATTTCACCCTCAAAACAACAGTTTACGTTTTTGACTTTTTGCAAATTCAATGTATTTTACACATAGATTCTACATCCCAATACGTTGGCAAATTACATTCAAACAATGTTGATTTAACCAGTTTGTGCCCAGTGGGTATTTCATCTGAACCAATGTGATGATTATAATGAAGAAAGACACAGAATTTTAGTTGAGACAAAGATGATGACAAAAGCAATCAATGGCAGTGCTTATTATAACATTTTATCAGGCCTCTGTCAAAGACAACATTACAGATCACTATTCCATAGGGTCAAATTCTGGCTTGGTGTCTACAGATGTAGGATCTTAATTTGAATACTCTTTTGTTGTTGAGAATTTTCCTGCTTGGCAGGAAATGCAAACTTGTAGTGTATTTGTGGTTTAAAAAGTATTCTAAAATGTGTAAATTCCTCTTTGAAATTTCTGAATTGATTTGCCCTAACAAAAAATGTATTAATCCCTAAAAATTTTTTAATTAAGTATAAACTAAATAATAATTAATATTTCCTGTTGCTGCAAGATTATTTTCCTGCTGAAATTATGCTCAGATTATGATCCCACATTTATATGGGCCATTTACAGGAATGAGAACAATACTAGATTTGGTTAATCATAAGTGAGAAGGCACAATGTTTCAGGTCATATATTTATCAACAATATGCCATTTAAAAACCCACAACCATCATTAGCACATAGCCTACATTTTCTTTATAGTTAATTTTCAAAGTTAGGCTACATGATGCCACTGCAAAGAAATTACTATTTTCCTTTACTTTAAATTAATTAGTACTCTAATGATCATTTCAGAAACAACCTGTCACATCTGCTCCTGCCACACCCCCTAGTGGACATCCGGTGTCTCCTTGACCTGCAGCCACTGCTCCAGTACACTCTCTCTCTCTCTCTCCCCCCTCCCTCTCTGTTTGTGTGTGATTGTGTGGTTGGAGACACGTGTGCTGGAGCCAGAGCGGCTCCTTACCAGCTGCAACCCGTTCCATAATCAAGAACTCTACAAATACTCAGTCCTGCCACTTCTACTTTGCCAGATTCTAATCTCTGTTCAGTCAGTCATGCTTCTAGCTATTTGTTATTATTTAAGATCCTGTTGTGCCCGTTTCCTTGCCTGACGCTGTTTCTCCTCTCACTGCAGTTTTGCTGCTCTGACTCTGGTTCCTGTCTCCTGTTCCATATCTCACCACCGTGCTACTCTGTCTGCATTCAACTCACCCTCACTCCCTTGGATTCCCCTCCGGATCTGTTTACCCTGTCCCAACCCAGCTCACTCCAACCTCAGCCTCCACATCTGGTTTCCTACAACTCCTCCGAGCTTCCCTGGATCTGCACTTCATCTCTCCCTGTGTTACAATAAATATCTTGGTTCATTCATCCCTGTTTCCTGGTCTGAGTCTGCTCTTGGGTTCCCCTGTGCTAACACAACCTTTCAGTTGTACCTTACCATGTTTGTCTTTCTGTAATCCGTTAAGGTTGTATTTGCCATCCATGATATTAGCAGTCTGCCGATAGGGTTCTCCAAAGGGATGTTTGCCTCCTGTCAACACATAGTAAAACACACAGCCGGCAGAGAAGATGTCCACAGCACTGGTCTGTAGAGGAAGAGAAGTGTCTTTAATAATAGTTGTTTCAGAACAGTACCACAATCACTACTAGTTCTAATCTACAGGCAACCTTAAAGAATAGTTCACAAATTTGTCAAACTATAGTTAGGTTTCCATCCAATTGGCGACAGATTTTCATGTGAATATTCTAAAATCTACATAAAGAAACATTTGCGTTTTCCTGCCTGTAGTGTGTTCCCAACAACCGGACTTGTTAAGGATAACGATCAGTGAGTCATGACGTAGTTCACACATTTCCTTTTTTGTCATGTACGGAATCAAACTCAAAAATGTTTCCATTGCATTTTCAATTCTACTCATAGTTTTGTCACAAAAACGGTTGAATTCAATAGAAATGTGTCTACTCTGGTCTTGGCACGTGCTCTCTAGCTAGCAGATACAGTCAGGGTAGGCTAGTCGACATGATGAGACTATGATGGATAAGAGACAGAATATTTTTGTCAAATGGAAGTCAAACATCGATCATCATGTCACCAGAATAAGACCCTGGATATTTATTGGAAAGGAGCATCAAGCTCATCACCTTTCACTTTTTGGGAGCAGCAGTGGTTAGAGCGTTGGGCCAGTAACCGAAAGGTTGCTAGATTGAATTCCCGAGCTGACAAGGTAAAAATCGGTCGGCAGTTAACCCACTGTTCCTAGGCCGTCATTGTAAATAACAATGTGTCTTTACTGACTTGCCTAGTTAAATAAAGGTAAAAAATATTTTCAAAATCACCCTCCTGTCAAGTTCATAATTTATTTAACCTGTAGCCTAATAAATGGCTTGGTTTCCGAAGTAGTAGTGAGAGGACCACACAACATATGTGACTCCAAGTTTACTTCAGTATGATGGTTATTATATCAATATTTGAGCATGAAGCCGTTTTTACTGCCATTTCTCACATAAATAATTTTACAGACACAAAAAGATCCCACCATGTCGAACGAACAAATTATCTATTGGCAATCATAAAATTGTACAGAAACTTCCTGGTTCCATCATTTTTAATGGTACACTTTACTGGCATAAACATTTTGGATTAAAGGGGTTATTGTCTAATGTCGAGGATGGTCCACATCCCACACCATGGTTGTGTAGATGGTGCCTATCTTTCTTATGCATGTGTAATATACTGTAGCTTGATCTCCACAACAGATGATCCACTTTTTAGGGTGAACTGTTCCTTTGAGCAATGGGCCAATCCTGTTTTACTCCTGTAAGGAAATCCCAATTAGCCTATTTCATCACATTTCTTTCTGGATTATCTCTGAATCTGTAATGACTTGAACAGTTCTCTGGTCTAGTGTAAAGATCAGGAGCCACTCACAGGGTTTACTTTCCTGCTGTCATCCAGGACCTCTGGGGCATTCCAGCCCATGGTGCCAAGGGCTCCAGACCTCATGCTGTAGCTTTGTCTGCTGTCCGCTAACTGCTTACTCATCCCAAAGTCTGAGATCTTGACCGTGACTGAGTCAGAATGGTCTTTCAACAGGATGTTGTGGGGCTTCACATCACGGTGGACTGGGGAGAAAAGATCAGGATGAATCAGTCTACTGGAGTTGTGGGAAGATCATAGATCTGATCAATGATAATATAAGGAAAAGTCATCAATACTGTAACTTCATTAGGATTATCTACAGTCTACAGCATTTACTGGGCTCCTGAGGGGTGCAGCGGTCTAAGGCACTGCATCTCAGTGCTATGGGTGTCACTACAGACCCTGGTTAGATGCCAGGCTGTATCACAACCGGCCGTTATTGGGAGACCCATAGGACGGCGCACACTTGGCCCAGCGTCATCCGGATTAGGGTTTGGCCAAGTGGTTTCTTAACTGGCTTGCCTAGTTAAATAAAGGTTCAATTAAACTGTTTTAAAAATGTAATTAGAACCTATGTTGTGAGAGTGCAGGTGTTCCAGTCCCATCATGGTCTGCTGCAGCAGCATCACTGGGTTCAGTCCGCGAAGGTCAAAAGGATTTTCTTTAGTAAAACACTGGAAGAGACACCCAAGTATTAGTGCGCTGATGAACACCAAGCATTCTAACCTTGGAATGTACACTGAACAAAAATATAAACGCAACATGTAAAGTGTTCGGCCTATGATTCATGAGATGAAATAAAAAATCCCAAGGATTTTCCATACACACTAAAGTTGTGTTTCTCTCAAATTTTGTGCACAAATTGGTATACATCCATTAGTGATACTTTCTCCTTTGCCAAGATAATCCATCCAACTGACAGGTGTGGCATATCAATAAACTGATTAAACAGCGTGATCATTACACAGGTGCACGTTGTGCAGGGGACAATAAAAGGCCACTCTAAAATGTGTAGTTTTCTTACACAAACACAATGCCACAAATGTCTCAACTTTTGAGGGAGTGTCCAGCAACTTCGCACAGCCATTGAAGAGGACTGGTACAACATTCCACGGCCCACAATCCACAGCCTGTGTTGCAGTGCATGAGTCAAATGGTGGTCACACCAGATACTGACTGGTTTTCTGATCCACGCTCCTACCCTTTTTAAGGTATCTTTGACTAACAGATGAGTATGATCTGTAGTCCCAGTCGTAAAATCCATAGATTAGAGTCTAATGAATTTATGTCAATTAACTGTTTTCTTATATGAACTGTAACTCAGTAAAATCGTTGAAATTGTTGTATTTATATTTTTGTTCAGTATACTGTATATTCTAACACAGATAATCATTATGTGAGACTGTTATAATAATCAAGTTTTAACCCCTTGGATAAGTCAGAGAATAAAATAGTGAGTCATTGACTTAGACCTTATCTAAAGAGAAGGCACACAGCTCGATGGCGATGTATAGGAATTGCCTGTCCTTCTCAGTGCAGAAGTAGCGGACGACATGGGGATTGTCATCCAATTGAAGAAGCAAAGTGACCTCTCGATCAGCATTGCTTTGTTTTGCTAGTTCAATTCTCTTCACTGCCGCAGGACGCTTGTTGGCATCATCACAATGGAAGTAACCCCTGGAGGATAGCGGTAGAGAAAGATAAACATTTAGTCAATGAACCGACCGTAAAGGCATTTTTGCTGCAAAGAGGGGATTAGGGTTACAAACACATTTCCACAATAACGTTTAAGCTGGTTTACCTGAACACAATTCCATCGGCACCTTTTCCAAGATGGTTATTGGTGTAGTATGTGATCTTTCCAACCGATTCCTCGTCTGATGCTGTATCGAAATGAAAACGCTGTGTTCAGACAGAACATACCACCCTACTGTACCTTTATTGTCAAGACACAGAACCTTATCTGTTAAATCAAAGGCTTATGAGAATTATACATATGTAGGACTTAAATTTGAGCGAGTTTGCTACAGCAGGAAAATAATCCAGGAAATGTAAATGAATATGTGGATTATAATTCATTTGTGGACATTTGTGTAGGGGTTGATAGATTTTTCGGGACAATCAAGACTGAAATTTCTAAGTGGAATTTACAAACTTCAGAAGCCTTTTTAAACCTCAAATACACTACAAGTTTTACATTTCCCACATTGCAGAAAGTTCTCTAGCTAAAATGACACATTGTATTAGCATAATTGGGAGCATTGCACCTATTGCTGTCTTGCCTTTAACATAATCTGTAAGGAGTATTGAAATTATTGGATTTATGTTGCATACATGCTCATGTAAATTGGGATCCAAATTGGAACTTTAGGTTTTAACAAACATGTCAAAATGGTTGATAGCTCACCAAGTGCAGCAGGTTTTCCTCCAGTCCCAGGAAATATATTGGAGGCAGGAGGTAATGCAGGACCTAAAATAGGACATCATACATATCAAGGGGGATAATAATTATGGACCTGACTGTATATAATGCACAACATCATGTCATTGAGAACTATCATACCAGCACAATGGTAGATATACCGTGTAAAATATATTTTAAAGATATAAAACACTAGCAGGCTGTGTGTGTTTATACAATACAAGACCTGGCTGAAGATGTCATTACCTTCCAATGCAATGCTCCCTGAAGAAGATTCTCCAATGTTCAAACCATCTTCTAGATCTCTAACAGCTTCCTCTAGCGAGAGAGAGGAGAGTGGAGAGAGAGACAGAGAGAGAGGAGAGGAGAGAGAGAGAGAGGAAAGAGAGAGAGTCACAACAAATGGATAATCTGATATGTCCCATTGAATTATTACATTATAAAGGGCGTGTCTATATATTACATGGGGTCTTCAAACTGGGGTCTGCACCCCCCTAGGTGTCCACGCATGTACTGCACCCCCCTAGGTGTCCACGCATGTACTGCACCCCCCTAGGTGTCCACGCATGTACTGCACCGCCCTAGGTGTCCACGCATGTACTGCACCCCCCTAGGTGTCCACGCATGTACTGCACCGCCCTAGGTGTCCACGCATGTACTGCACCGCCCTAGGTGTCCACGCATGTACTGCACCGCCCTAGGTGTCCACGCATGTACTGCACCGCCCTAGGTGTCCACGCATGTACTGCACCGCCCTAGGTGTCCACGCATGTACTGCAGGTGGTTCACAAATATATTATTAAATAAAGTGGATTTTTAAAAATCAATATTGCTAGTAATAACATAATAAACTAAACGTACATTGCATGACTACAATATAAAAGAGGTAAATATGTTATTTCTTATCATGTCAACTATTTCTCAACTCTTAATATTCAACAAAGCATCTGACATAGGCTTTGAAAAAGCACCCACAAGTATTTTGGACATTCATTATTGCCAACACATGGCTAACCTTTGTTCAACCAGCTAAACAGTTGCTACTTGAGAAAATGTGTTTGGAGTTACCTTTCTATCTAATAGGCTATGTTAGAGTTTACACTTCCTCTTCCAATTATAATGTGGGGATGTTAAAATAATATAAAACTAAATCCTGGAGCCATATAACTGCAGACAAACGCTTCTTGCAGCCATCAATGAGCTTTCTGCACCTTTCTACTGACAATTTGTGCAACTTTTCAGCAGCAAACTGCTCTAATTCTTCAATGTTTGAGGGGTGCATGCCCTCCACCAACTGCTATTTTCAGATTTTGCCATGAGTTTACAGATCTGGACTCTTCGTTGGCTACTTCAGAACAGTCCAGCATCTCTTCCTAACCATTCCTGGGTGCTTTTTGATGTATGTTTTAGAGGCGTTTCTGGACACTGGGTTAAACATCGGACTCCAAAACACCTGATAATCTGCTGATTTCATGATGCATTGCACACGTTCAATGCCCCCAGCACCGGAGGCAGAAAAGCAACCCCACAGCATTATCAAACCTCCCCCATCTTTGATTGTGGGGATGGTGTTGTTTTCTCCTTCAGCAGTGGGGTCTTCCTCTGGTTACCAACAACCAAATGAAGCATTCAAAGAAAATACCACTTTCCCGACAATGAATGAATTATGTATGGGGGAGGTTCAATAATGCTGTATGGTTACTTTGCTGCTTCTGGTACTGGGGGCCTTGAACATGTGCAAGAAATCATAAAATCAGCAGATTATCAATCTGTTTTGCAATGTTCAACCCAGTGTCTAAACACTGCGTCTCTGTTGAATGTTGTGGGTCTTCCAGCAAGACAACAACCCCAAACACACATAAAAACCACCCTGGAATGGTTCCAGAAGAAACACTGAACTGTTCTGGGGTGGCCAGTGAAGAGTCCAGATCTGAATCACATCCACACGGCAAGATCGAAAAACAGCAGTTGGTGGAGGCCACCACTCCAACATTGAAGAATTAGAGCAGTTTGCTTCTGAAGAGTGGGCCAAATTGCAGTAGAAAGGAGCAGCAAGCTCATTGATGGCTACATGAAGCTTTTGTTGGCTGTTAATAATTTTGTCCATGCCATTGTCTTCATTTTCGAAATTAAAATTGTAAACTTAAGGGGGGTCCCTGGGTCGCCGATTTGCCTGGGTGTGGGTCCCTGGGCAAGAAAAATTTGAAGACCCCTGTATTACAGAATATTACACAAGAACATTTGTCTTACTGAGTATTCTAAGTATTAATTACCTAGAGGGAACTTGGCAGGTAAGGAAATGAATCTGCTTTTGATGGGGTAAAATGGAGAACAATGCATGCATTCAGAATTGAAGGATCAGTTATGGTCAGACAGCTTCTTTTGTTTGACAAAACAGACACTTTCAAAGCACTTTCATTACCTTTCAATACATTGATTGCCTTCCCCAGAGGACAGGAACATTTGAAATTCTATTCATAGGCCTGTAAGCCTTGTCTGTTACTATGTTGTCCTAGTAAGTTTTCTGGCATGATGAAGTTAGGGTGAGGGTAGGGTTAACCCTAACCCTGATCTCCAACCGCTTGTCTCTACCTTGCTGAGGATGCTGTACTCTGGTAAAATTGGGTGGTAATGAAATGCTGCTGCTTAATGACGTTAATATTGAGAGTATAATGGTCAGTTATGGTCTGCTTCTTGTCTGTTAAGACAACCACTTACAGATTCTTAGATATTTCGCTTTTGAGTTGTGACTGGGTTACATTTGTACTTTACCTTAATTAAACAAACATCAGAGTGTCACCTATGTTCTTATCCACAGAATGGGGAAGAGTGTGACAATGTGTAAAATGCCATATTCTACAGTAGTCCTACAAACTGCACCAAGAAGAGGAAGAGAGAGGACTTTACCCAGATTGATGACCAGATGAGGTTCCTGTTTCAGCAGAATCCTGTAGAAGGCTGATTTAACTTCTGGCCCTCCTGACTGTACGGCTTTGTACAACTCTCTCATCTGGTCCTGGCTGGTATTGGCAGTTTGAATATTAGAGTACACCTCAGGATTGATCATGCCCCTTCTGAGCAGATCATCTGCTATGGGCATCACCTTGCAAACCCTCTGGATGAGCTCAGCCCTGTGTCTACCCACAAACTCAGCAGCTGGTAGTCAGGTTAGAAAAGAAAGAGTTAAAGTTATCAAGACAATATTAGACAATCCCACTTGGTGTATGTGCCCTAAATAGACAAGACTAAACATGTAGGAAGCTGGGAGGTTTTGTTTGCATTCAGGATAGGACAAATGTGAAATTCTAGTCATAGGCCAGTAAGCCTTGTCTGTTACTATGTTGTCCTAGTAAGAGGGAGAAAGAAATGACTGAGTTTGCTGGCTCAATTAAGGTAGGGTTCTGGTGAGGTTAGGGTTAACCCTAACCCTGATCTCCAACCGCTTGTCTCTACCTTGCTGAGGATGCTGTACTCTGGTAAAATTGGGTGGTAATGAAATTCTGCTGCCTAATGACATTAACATTGAGAGTATAATGGTCAGTTATGGTCGGCCTCTTTTGTCTGTTAAGACAACCACTTACAGAGACTTACATATTTAACTTTTGAGTTGTGACTGGGTTACATTTCTACTTTACCTAATTTAAACGAACATCAGTGTGTAGCCTATGTTCTTGCCCACAGAATGGGGAAGAGTGTGACAAATGGTAAATGTGTAAAAATGCCATATTCTACAGTAGTCCTACAAACTGCACCACAAAGAGGAAGAGAGAGGACTTTACCCAGATTGATGACCAGAAGACGTTCATTTTTCAGCAGAATCCTATAGAAGGCTGCTTTAAGTGGTGTCCCTCCTGACTGCAATGCTTTGTACACCTCTCTCATCTTGCCTGGGTTGGTCTTGGAAGTTGAAATATTAGCAAACATTTCATATTGGATCATGCCCCTTCTGAGCAGATCATCTGCTATGGGCATCACCTTGCGAACCCTCTGGATGAGCTCAGCCCTGTGTCTATCCACAAACTCAGCAGCTGGTAGTCAGGTTAAAAAAGAAAGAGTTCAAGTTATCAAGACAATATTAGACAATCGCACTTGGTGTATCTGGCCCTAAATGGACAAGACTAAACATATAGGAAGCTGGGAAGTATTGTCTGCACTCAGGTTCGACACACATCAAATTGTCATCATACTGTAATAGTTGTCCATGTAATATCAATGGTGTAGTATTAATGCTCTCTAGCAGTATGATTCTTGCTACCTTAATGTCATTTGTTATCATTCCTCACAATGTGCATCTTTTAGGATGCCTTTTTATTTTATAACTACAAAACATGGTAGACAAATTATATACAAATACAGCAAGTTAACTGCAGCAGTTATCTGCAACTTGCACAAATCAATAGAATTATTTTTGAGCTGATCCCAAAGCAAATATGTCACATTTACCATCCTCTTTTGATGTCATGGCAGCAAACTAAGAATGGTGAGAAGTAGTTTGTTCTGGAGAGGGAGAGAGAAAGACAGAATGAGTGAGTAACAATGCATTAAACATTTCACCAGGACAGAAAAAAGGGTATAGGCTATCCCCTACAACTGATAACCAAACTTTACACACATTATGTCCACTTCCCCTTTCCTATAACAAACATGAGCTGACCATACCCAATCTTTAAAGAGGTCCTGATTAAAGAAAGTAAACTGAATAAAAATACAAAAAGAAAGTTGCACACTCTATATTCTTCCAACAACTTAATGAGTGAACCTATGGGTTTATCCATTTAATTGCTGGGAGCATACTTAAAGTGTGCAACTTTCTGTCATTATTTTTCTCCATTTCCTCTTTCCTCTCACTAGTCTTCTCTCGACAATGTTTACTTTTTGTCTACAGATTTCTGTGTTTGAGTCATGTTACTTGAAGCAACTAACTTCCTAACTACACCCATGAAACATCCAGTTTAATCCTGTCCTATAAGAGTGGTATTCTATCCCATTTCACATATAACCATATCCTTGACCCTTCTAAAAGTCTGATAAACCTTGCCAAAATCACAATGTTCTGGCTCCTGTAGTTGGTTTGAGGTAATTTTAAGGTCAATTGCTCACTGGTAAGGTCTGTTCTTTGCTTAAATTTCTATATCCTGTAAAATAATGTTTTATTTGACCTTTATTTAACTAGGCAAGTCAGTTAAGAACAAGTTCTTATTTTCAATGACGGCCTAGGAACAGTGGGATAACTGCCTTGTTCTGCCCCTGAACGACAGATTTTTACCTTGTCAGTTTGAATCCCCAATCTTCCAACCGTTCAGTTTCTAGTCCAACACTCTAACCACTAGGCTACCTGCTGCCTCAACAAGAATCCTTGTTAGCGTTACAATTCATGATGATATTTTGTATGGATGATCGTTTAAGTAGAGGATTTAGGTAATTTTGTAATAGCTGCATGGTTGGAGATATCTGTTCTATGTAGCTAATTGATCTGGCCATGTTTGGGAAAATACATTTGTGGAGTGGTTGAAAAATGAGTTTAGTTTTTATTTTATTTTACTAGGCAAGTCAGTTAAGAACAAATTCTTATTTTCAACGACGGCCTAGAAAAAGTGGGTTAACTTCCTTGTTCAGGAGCAGAACGACAGATTTGTACCTTGTCAGCTCAGGGAGTTGATCTTCCAACCTTTCAGTTACTAGTCCAACGCTCTAACCACTAGGCTACGCTCCAACCTAAGTGTATGTAAACTTCCGACTTTAACTGTAGACTTCTACCTACAGTTTATACATATTATACACATTTTACAGACACAATCTATTTTACAATAGTTATATTTCGTTTGTTTTTAGTCCTTCCTCTATTTCTGATGTCCATCCAGTTTGATATCTATTTGTAACTGTGCTATTTCACAAAATGTATGAACCTCTATATGGTTGTTTTCTTTATTTAAGTTTTACTGTTTCTAATGCTGTACCTGCGAACTGGTGGTAATAAAGCATTATTTAATACTACAGTTTCTGGAAAGAGTTCATCTATCTGCTAAGCTTAAGAAGGGGACTATTTTGCAAGGGCAAAATACACAATGTACACAGCATGAATAGAATAAAGGGATGGTAGTTATGGTACCAGATAAATCAAATTTCAAATCAAATCAAATTTTATTTGTCACATACGCCGGCACAGGTTAGTCGAGGTAATTGAGGTAATATGTACATGAAGGTAAAGTGACTATGCTTAGACAATAAACAGAGAGTTGCAGCAGTGTAAAAATGGGAGTGAGGGGGAAGGGTCAATGCAAATAGTTACAGTAGGGTAACCATTTGATTAGATGTTCAGGAGTCTTATGGCTTGGGGATAGAAGCTGTTAAGAAGCCTTTTGGACCTAGACTTGGCGCTCCAGTCTCTCTTGCCATGCGATAGCAGAAGGAACAGTCAGTGACTAGGGTGGCTGGAGTCCTTGGCAATTTTTAGGGCCTTCCTCTGACACCACCTGGTATAGAGGTCCTGGATGTCAAAAAGCTTGGCCCTAGTGATGTACTGGGTCGTACGCACTATCTTCTGTAGTGCCTTGTGGTCGGAGGTGGAGCAGTTGACATACCAGGCAGGGATGAAACCAGTCAGGATGCTCTCGATGGTGCAGCTGTCAAACTTTTTGAGAATCTAAGGACCCATGCCAAAAAATGTCAGTCTCCTGAGGGGGAATAGGTTTTGTTGTGACCTCTTCACGACTGTCTTGGTGTGTTTGGACCATGATAGTTCGTTGGTGATGTGGACACCAAGGAACTTAAAGCTCTCAACCTGCTCCACTACAGCCCTGTCGATGAGAATGGGGGCGTGCTCGGCCCTCCTTTTTCTGTAGTCCACAATCATCTCCTTTGTCTTGATCACGTTGAGAGAGAGTTTGCTATCCTGGCACCACACTGCCAGGTCTCTGACCTCCTCCCTATAGGCTGTCTCATCGTTGGCGGTGATCGGGCCTGCCATCGTAGTGTCGTCGGCAAACGTAATGATGGTGTTGGAGTGCTTGGCCATGCAGTCATGGGTGAACAGAGAGTACAGAAGGGGACTGAGCATGCACCCCTGAGGGGCCCCTGTGTTGAGAATCAGTGTGGCAGATGTGTTGTTACCTACCCTTACCACCTACGGCCGGCCCGTCAGGAAGTCTAGGATCCAGTTGCAGAGGGAGTCGTTTAGTCCCAGGGTCCTTAGCTTAGTGATGAGCTTTGAGGGCACAATGGTGTTGAACGCTGAGCTGTAGTCAATGAATAGTATTCTCACGTAGGTGTTCCTTTTGTCCAGGTGGGAGAGGGTAGTGTGCAAATCATCTGTGGATTTTTTACATATTTTTTATTGATTTTACCTTTATTTAACTACAGTAGATAAGAATTTGTTATTAACTGACTTATTTACAATGACTGCCTACTAAATGGCAAAAGGTCTCCTGTGGGGACGGGGGCCTGGGATTAAAAATTCAAAATAAATACAATATAAATATAGGACAAAACACACATCACAACAAGAGAGACAACACAATACTACATAAAGAGATACCTAAGACAACATAGCAAGGCAGTAACACATGACAACACAGCATGGTAGCAACACAACATGACAACATGGTAGCAACACAACATGGTAGCAGCACAACACATGGTACAAACACTATTGAGCACAGTCAACAGCACAAGAGGCAAGAAGCTAGAGACAACAATACATCACACAAAGCAGCCACAACTGCTGAAAAAGGGGAAGGCTTGCAAGCCAAAGAACACCATCCCAACCGTGAAGCACGGGATGGCAGCATCATGTTGTGGGGGTGCTTTGCTGCAGGAGGGACTGGTGCTCTTCACAAAATAGATGGCATCATGGAGAGGGAAATTATGTGGATATATTGAAACAACATCTCAAGACATCAGTCAGGAAGTTAAAGCTTGGTCGCAAATGGGTCTTCCAAGTGGACAATGACCCCAAGCATACTTCCAAAGTTGTGGCAAAATGGCTTCAGGACAACAAAGTCAAGGTATTAGAGTGGCCATCGCAAAGCCCTGACCTCAATAATATAGAAAATGTGTGGGCAGAACTGAAAAAGCATGTGCGAGCAAGGAGGCCTGCAAACGTGACTCAGTTACACCAGCTCTGTCAGGAGGAATGGGCCAAAATTCACCCAACTTATTGTGGGAAGCTTGTGGAAGGCTACCCGAAACGTTTGACCCAAGTTAAACAATTTAAAAGCAATGCTACCAAATACTAATTGAGGGTATGTAAACATCTGACCCACTGGGAATGTGATGAAAGAAATACAAGCTGAAATAAATCATTCTCAACTATTATTCTGACATTTCACATTCTTAAAGTGGCGATCCTAACTGACCTAAGACAGGGAATTTCAACTAGGATTAAATGTCAGGAATTGTGGCAAAACTGAGTTTAAATGTATTTGGCTAAGGTGTTTGTAAACTTCCGACTTCAACTGTAAGTAAGAATGCTGTTCATCGATTACAGCTCAGCATTTAACACCATAGTACCCTCCAAACTCGTCATTAAGCTCAAGACCCTGGGTCTTGACCCAGCCCTGTGCAACTGGGTACTGGATTATCTGACGGGCCGCCACCAGGTGGTGAGGGTAGGAAACAACATCTCCACCCCGCTGATCCTCAACACTGGGGCCCCACAAGGGTGCGTTCTCAGCCCTCTGCTGTACTCCTTGTTCACCCATGACTGCGTGGCCATGCACGCCTCCAACTCAATCATCAAGTTTGCAGACGACACAACAGTGGTAGGCTTGATTACCAACAACGACGAGACGGCCTACAGGGAGAAGGTGAGGGCCCTCAAAGTGTAGTGTCAGGAAAATAACCTCACACTCAACAAAACAAAGGAGATGATTGTGGACTTCAGGAAACAGCAGAGGGAGCACCCCCCTATCCACATCGACTGGACAGTAGTGGAGAAGGTGGAAAGCTTTAAGTTCCTCGGCACACACATCACGGACAAACTGAAATGGTCCACCCACACAGACAGCGTGGTGAAGAAGGCGCAACAGCGCCTCTTCAACCTCAGGAGGCTGAAGAAATTTGGCTTGTCACCAAAAACACTCAAACTTTTACAGATGCACAATCGAGAGCATCCTGGCGGGCTGTATCACCGCCTGTTACGGCAACTGCCCCGCACACAACCGTAAGGCTCTCCAGAGGGTAGTGAGCTCTGCACAACGCATCACCGGGGGCAAACTACCTGCCCTCCAGGACACCTACACCACCTGATGTCACAGGAAGGATAAAAAGATCATCAAGGACAACAACCACCCGAGCCACTACCTGATCACCCCGCTATCATCCAAAAGGCGTTGTCAATACAGGTGCATCAATGGCTGCTGCCAACATACTGACTCAAATCTCTAGCGACTTTAATAATTAAAAATTGGATGTAATAAATGTATCCACCATTGTGGAAATTGTGGAAACACAAACTATTTGTTTCCTACCCTGTCACAATAACGCCTCCTTGCATTTTCATTCGTTGTCATGTCAAATACTATCTGTATTCAAAGTGCCCACTACTATATTCTAACTATAGAATTAGAATAATCGTACTATTTCCATTATTCCAACAGTTCACGCAAGTGTTTTGCTCTAAATCGCAAGTCAAATCGCAATTGCAACAGCTTTTTGTGCATGTGGGAAATCCCTGACTTTTTTATTTCAGCTCATTAAACATGGGACCAACACTTTACATGTTGCATTTATATTTTTGATCGGTGTAGTATGAATATTACAAAATACCCACCTGAAGTAAATTAATTCCACTTAGAAAATAAATCAAATATTACCACAAACTATTACAGCTAATAATTGTAATACATTAAATACCTATTCATCTGTCTAGTTAGCATAACAAATTACTAGTTAGACATTTTACAACTTCGTGTGTGTTCTTAAATGTAATCTGGAGTGTGCTCGTAAATTCAGAGCGTTTCGCTTTCGGAGCAAACACTGGATGCTCAGGCGAGGAGTAGGGTTGATTTGAGCTTTCTGACCATACAAGGGCAGTCAAGCACCCAAGCTAACATTGGCCAGCTACTTCTAGACACAAATGAGAGTGACCACTCTATTTGTATATGTTTTTATTTAACTAGGCAAGTCAGTTAAGAACAAATTCTTATTTTCAATGAACAGTGGGTTAACTGCCTTGTTCAGGGGCAGAACGACATGTTTACCTTGTCAGCCAAGGGATTCGATCTTGGAACCTTTCGGTTACTTGTCCAACGCTCTAATCACTGGACTAACTGCTACTCCAGGTAACCTAGTTTGACTACAAATAAAAATAAAAGTAACAACTACTCGCCCTAACAGAGCTGGTTAGGCAGTTGTCATGTTATCCAGAGCGTTAGTGACTAACTGTGCTGCTGGCAACAATTTAATTACGCTCTTTTTTGCCGACATTCACTGACACCGGCCATATTCAGCTGGCTCCTAAAGTCATTATTCTGCGCTCGGATGCTCTGGAATCGGAGTAGATAGCCAGAACGAATGTCCATTGAGAACGCACGACAATACCATTTAGCTAAACTAAGAATGACGGGAAAAATCAAGTCAATAAACGTTGGGTAGTTAGTTAGCCTATAGTTAATATACTGGCAAGTATAAGTAGCCAACTAACGTTAGGTAGCTAGCTAACATACCGGTACATACTGATGTAATGATATGTTATGTGGTTCGTGAGGACAGCATAGCTAACAAATTGTCAGCCAACATAACGTGACATAACGTGTTTTTACATTACTCAACATTTTCTTTACATTTCTCATAATTAGTTAAAGCAATGCATTTGTATCTGTCTGTACTCGAACTTCGGCTGCATATTTTTCGCCATTTTCTTCAAATTTGAAAACGATGTGAAGCCACGCCCATTTCATGAAGAATTGCATTATGGCCCTAAAAGTACAGAAATAGCACTGATATAACATCTTTGGAAATAGTGTACTCTGCGTGTATATTTCATATTTTGCGAATTTAGAACGACATCCGTGAACTTTTGGCATACTAATTATATCCATACAATGACCCCATAAGCATACTTTATATATACACTCAATTCACGTCACACAAGGTACGGTTAGAGTATTCAACACAGCTCTGGGGTGTCAGCGATCAAGCAAACAAGACTTTGGGTGATGCCCTGCAATAAAAACACAATCAGATCACATTTCTTTGTGTCTGATGTACAGCACAACGCTAACAGAGACACGATACAAGTAGAAAAGATAAACACATTATGCTTTTACCAGTGTTCAGTTCAAACACCCTTTGGAATATCTGTCTAAATACATGAGTAATTAATGTTAACTCACCTAAACAAATAAGCAACACTGTATCACTGTGTTTAAATGAAGAGTGAGAGCTGTGGAATAAAGAAAATCACATGGCTGTCAAATAGTTGCCCTTCCTTTATCTTTTGGCACTTTAAGTTTCGTTTGGTAGAAAACAAGAGTTATGCACTTCGGGTGACGCCCTGCTTTAAAAACAGAACCCGATATTTCAAACACCTTTGTCATCTGTCCTCGCCTGCACAGGAAGACAGGCACTCAAAGTCTTGATTCAAGAGAGAAAAGCTGTCACTAACAGCATCTGCAGCAGTAAGCAAAACAATTTCAGAGAAGTCTACACTCACAGAGCTCACATACATAACACCATTTTATTTTAAAAGGCACAATGGCCACATCCCATGATTTATCAATGATCAAGTCATCACCTATACACAAATATACACCTCTTTACAGCAAATAGGCTCACTGAGGGAACATTGCACAAAACTACCATTGTTATTTGTCACATGCACCAAATACAACATTTCACCTTTCAGTGAAATGCTTACTTATACAAGCCCTTAACACTTATTTTTCTTAAACCCTCATTGTTGGTTTTGTAAAAAATAGATAAATAAAAAATAAAAGTAACAAATAATTAAAGAGCAGCAGTAAAATAACAATAGCGAGGCTATATACAGGGTGTACCAGTACAGAGTCAATGTAATATGTAAACCGGTTATTCAAGATAATATGTACAATACTTGAATACCTCAAAATACTTGACATTAGGAGAGATTCTAGTGAAAGTAAAATCTCTGTACTACACAGTACGGCCTAAACTAGTTCATTTCCACCCTGGCTTCTTAATGCTTCGGGGGACCTTGAAGACGGATACATTTTGAGCCTGGTTTGTTTTGCTGCTCCCCCCTGTCGGCGGCTCCCAGGCAATGCAGGCCTGGTCCTCACCAGTACAGGACAGAGCCACAGCATCTGCAGTGGCTCTGTGACCTTGGGCACGTGGTGTGTGTGTGTAATTGCTTTAATGCCAAAGAGCTGCTACTGTCTAAATACATAAGCAAATCATGTTTTCAACTCACCTCAAAAAAATAAGCAACATTATCACTGTGTTTAAATGCATTGTAGGCCAAGAACAAAGCAGCACCTGGGGGGGCTCTGTCCTCTCTGTATAGTGAAGAGTGAGAGCTGTGGAATAAAGTTAGGGCATAATTTCAGTCCTGCACAAATCACAGAGCTGTCAAAGAAGTTGCCCTTCCCTTGTCTGAGCACTGTAAGTTTTGTTTGGTAGAAAACGACAGTTATGCCTTAGGGAGGGGCGGTAAGAGAACATTTAATCAGAGTGCTTCTATAGGAGGGGGAAAAAAGAAAAGCGATGAATATAAATGTCCATCTTTAATCAGGTAAACACACATACGAGGCTGTTGCACAGAGGTTATACATACACTGTTACATCAAATTATAATTTTGTCACTCCTTCCCTCCAGCCATAAATAGTACATCATAAAAGTATTGTTGTTCCATTTAGCTGGAAAGACACCCATACCTTGTTTCTTATGGCACAGAGAAGATCTGACAGACCCTCCTTTATACAACCAGAATTTACGTAGATCTGGCAAGAGAAAATACATGCAATGAGTATTCCACACAGTACATTCTAATAATTTATTCTAAAACCTGTAAAACACACCAATCCCCTCGTCAAGTCTCATAATGCAGCAAGATTGAAATACCTCACAATGTCCTGGTTTAAAGTTAGATATCCTATAAATATAGTCTACCTGTCAGGAAATCTTCAGCCGACTAGTTCTGCACAAGGCATGAAAACTAAAACATACCAACGAGCTAAATAGGAAAATTACTATATAGTGCAAGTTAAATACTCATGAATGCAATAGTCACAGTGAACTTAATCTGTCTCAACATTTATTTCATATACAGGTAGCATATTTAGTAAGCAAATATGTTGAAGATAAAACTTAAGGATATAAATATGTGGATAAAAATCAGTGTGATGACATAGTGTACACAAAATGTACTTTTTCACTTAAGTTTTCATGTACCAAATCAAACTCAGAAGTTGAATGTGTTTCCATTGTATTTTCAATTCTACCAATAGTTTTGTCACAAAAACATGCATTAAATAGAAATGTGCCTACTCTGGTCTTGACATGTGCTCTCTAGCCAACAAATTCGTAGTGGGAGGACCACACAACATATCATCACGTGACTCCAAGTTTACGTCAGTATGATGGTTATTATATCAATATTTGCTTATGAAGCCGTTTCCACTGCCATTTCTCACATAATTCATTTTACAGGCACAAAAAGATCCCACCATGTCGAACGAACAAATGATCTATTGGCAATCATAAAATTGTACCTAAACTTCCTGGTTCCATCACATTAAATTTTTTTTATATATATATATATATATATATATATATATATATATATATATATAATATGACTTTACTGGCATAAACTTATGGATGGAAAGTGGTTCCTCTTTTATCCCCAAAAGTGGTCTAATGTCGAGCATAGTCCACATCCCACACCATGGTTGTGTAGATGGTGCCTATCTTTCTTATGCATGTGTAATATACTGTAGCTTGATCTCCACAACAGAAGATCAACTTTGATCCTATCCTGTTTAACTCCTGTAAGGAAATCCCAATTAGCCTATTTCATCACATTTCTTTCAGGATTATCTCTGAATCTGTAATGACTTGAACAGTTCTCTGGTCTAGTGTAAAGATCAGGAGCCACTCACAGGGTTTACTTTCCTGCTGTCATCCAGGACCTCTGGGGCATTCCAGCCCATGGTGCCAAGGGATCCAGACCTCATGCTGTAGCTTTGTCTGCTGTCCGCTAACTGCTTACTCATCCCAGTAAGATGATTTGCTTCCACTGGTCCTGGGGCCCGTAAGGTCAACGGCATCATGAACTTTACCAAGTACCAGGACATTTTAGCCAAAAACCTGGTTGTCTCTGCCAGGAAGCTTACACTTCCAAAAAGACAATAACCCCAAGCACTAATCAAAACAATCACAAAATCAACATTGTGCAATGGCCATATCAGTATCCTGTGGTTTGAATTGAAGAGGGTAGTCCATAAGAGCAGGCAAATGATAAAGGATCTGGAAAGATTCTGAATGGAGGAATGGTCTAAGATCTCTCCCAACGTGTTCTCCAATCTCGTAAAACATTTTAGATTAAGGCTCAGTGTAACAGTGTAATTATCCTCTCAAAGGGAGGGTGCTGGAGTATTGAAAACAGGGGTGCCAATCATTTTGACACCTATCTTTTTTAGTTTGTTTTTGTATTACCTGTTAAAAATATTTCTCTAAACAATTGTATTAGTATAAAATGTCCTCATTTTTTACTTACCATATAGCTCAGTATTTGTATGTTTTATATTACATATTTATATACTATAGTATTGTAGTCTTTTTTGCTCATCTTTATCAAGATTGCTAATAATGATCAACTTGACTGCATATAACAAAATCATGTCATTTAGAACTACCATATCCACAAAGGTGGATATAAACCATACATTTTATTATTGTCAATAAAGATAAGAAGCCTAAAGAGGACCTGAGCGAGAAATTATAAAATACAACACCTAGCTGAAAACGTCCTGTAGATCTCCCTGAAGAAGATGCTTCCATGTTAAAACCATCTCCCAGAGCTCCAACAGGGCCATCTAGGGGGAGAGAGAGCGAGAGAGAGAGAGACACAGAGAGATGGTAGATACAAATATTATAGTAGAAAATATGGTAGATTAAGTTGATTCAAAGCAAGTTACTGTAATACAACTCTCAAAAAATGTACTAGAGATACTCTTTCTAATTCTACAGGATAAATAATGATATTCATAAATTCCCTAAAAAGAGGTGGTTAAGAGTTAGGCCAGTAATTAAGCAAATACCGTATTTCTCATCACCCTTAAATATATATTTTTTAACATTTCAGCTAGTTGGTTCTGGTTCATCTTCCTCAGGATCTCCAGTGTAATCTTCACAGCTTCCTCAGGTTGGTAGGTCCCCACCATCTTATTGATAGTGTCCTTTCTGCCAGGGTACTCCAGTCGTCTCACTGGGATGCAGCGAGGGAAACCTTCTACGCCTTCACATAAATGTATTCTGCACTGCTTTACCCAAATCATTCAGAGTGGCCAGCAGCAGCTCAGGAACAACTGCCATTGTGGGTCTAGTTCACTAGACAAGTCAGTTAAGAAAAAAATTATTATTTTCAATGACTGCCTAGGAACAGTGGGTTAACTGCCTTATTCAGGGAATTTTTACCTCGTCAGCTCGGGGATTCAATCTCACAACCTTTCGGTTACTAGTCCAACACTCTAACCACTAGGCTACCTGCCACCCTGGGCTCCATGCACTGTGAACACCGAAATTTAGAACCAGGAACACATATAGCCCTTGGTTCTCTCCAGACCGGACTTCCCTTAACCAACACAAAAACATCCTGTTGTGTTCTGCAATAGCGTCGAACAGCCCCCGTAAAATGCAACTTTTAGGGAAGTTAGAAACCAATATACACAGGCAGTTAGAAAAGCCAAGGCTAGCTTTTTCAAGCAGAAATTTGCTTCCTGCAACACAAACTCAAAAAAGTTCTGGGACATTGTAAAGTCCATGGAGAATAAGAGCACCTCCTCCCAGCTGCCCACTGCACTGAGGATAGGAAACTCTGTCACCACCGATAAATCCCCTATAATTGAGAATTTCAATAAGCATTTTTCTACAGCTGGCCATGCTTTACACCTGGCCACCCCTACCCAGGTCAACAGCACTGCACCCCCCACAGCAACTCGCCCAAGCCTTCCCCATTTCTCCTTTTCCCAAATCCAGTCAGCTGATGTTCTGAAAGAGCTGCAAAATCTGGACCCCCACAAATCAGCCGGGCTAGACAATCTGGACCCTTTCTTTCTAAATGATCTGCCGAAATTGTTGCAACCCCTATTACTAGCCTGTTCAACCTCTCTTTCGTGTCGTCTGAGATTCCCAAAGATTGGGAAGCAGCTGCGGTCATCCCCCTCTTCAAAGGGGGGGACACTCTTGACCCAAACTGCTACAGACCTATATCTATCCTACCCTGCCTTTCTAAGGTCTTCGAAAGACAAGTTAACAAACAGATTACCGACCATTTCGAATCCCACCGTACCTTCTCTGCTATGCAATCTGGTTTCAGAGCTGGTCATTGGTGCACCTCAATCTAGAAGAAAAAGAAACGCACACCTATTAAGACGAGGTGCTGGCTAGCGGAGTAGAAACTTGAAAATAAAAGAGAGCCGCACACTAAGAGCTCAGATGCAAAAATGTAATATCAACGTTGACAGCGAAGCTGTCTTCATCAGGGTATAATCACAAACACTGCGGGATGACTCGTTTATGTAGTGTCAAAAGACACAGGTGTCTGTAATCATGGCCAAGAGTGGCCTAATATCATTGATTAATAATCAAATATTAAAATGTCATACAAAGAACAGCATACAAACAAATGGATAGCATACGATCATATATTAATTTAACTACGCAAGTTTACAAACAATTACAATGGCAAAGTCACAATAGTCAGAAGAATGGCTTCAGATCAAAGTCTACGTTGAGACCGAAGGGCGCAGGGGTCTTTAAATTAAAGATTCAGGCAGCCTCTCGTTTTAACAATAAATTATCAAGGTCACCCCCTCTCCTAGGGAGGGTGACATGTTCGATGCCAATGTAACGCAGAGACGAAATCGAGTGGCCTGCCTCCAAGAAGTGGGCCGCAACTGGATAAGTAAAGTTTTTACACCTAATGGTGCTACGATGCTCTGAGATACGTACTTTTAATTCGCGCTTTGTTTTACCTACATAATTTTTACTACAAGGACAAGTTATAAGATAAATAACTGCCTTAGTGGAGCACGTAATAACACCTTTTATTGGGATCGATTTCCCTGTTTGTGGGTGTTTGAAGGATCTACACGTATAAGTGCCATTGCATTGAGCACAGCCATTACATTTGTAATTTCCATCCAGTAGGGGCGCAAAAAGACATTGTTCAGGAATATCTTGGGGTGGTAAATCAGAGTTTATCAATTGGTCTCTGAGATTTCTGCCCCGCGAGAATACGACCAAGGGAAAGTCCGAAAACACATTACCGAGACTATCATCGGATTTTAGGATGTGAAAATGTTTGTGAACAATTCCCTTAATTTGTTCAGAGCACTTTGAATAGCGGGTAGTTAGAACGCAAGAATGCGTCTTTTTGCGAGACTGACCTTGAAAAAGGTCATGTTTTGTTTTCAATTTTCTCAATGGCAATATTAATCTGATCATTCTTGTAGCCCCTCTCCTTGAACTTTCTTTGCATCTCAGACATATTTCTGTCGGATTGTTTTTTGCAAATTCTTTTGATTCGACAGAATTGGCTGTAGGGCAAACTATTTTTCAAGGGAAGTGGGTGACAACTATCAGCCCTCAAACTGTTACGATCAGTAGGCTTCCTGTAAAGATCAGTGTATAGAACATCATCTTCACACAAGATCAGAAGATCAAGAAAACTGATTTGACGTGTATCAGATTGCATAGTAAATCTCAGATGCTCAGAACAGGAGTTAAGAAAAGCATGGAACGCCTGGAGCTGTTTTGCATCACCCCTCCATAGAACAAAAATATCATCAATATACCGTTTCTAAATAATGATGTGAGGCAAGAAAACATTTTTGAGAGGATTGAAAATAGACTGTTTCTCCATGTAACCCACATACAAATTAGCATAGTTAGGAGCCATGGGGGATCCCATAGCAGTACCTTTCGTCTAAATAAAGAAATAATTTAGAAACATGAAATAGTTATGCGTGAGTACTATTTCAGCCAATGTTACAATGCATGCACTGGAAGGTAGTTCATTAGGGTCACGTTGCAGAAGAAAATGTTCCATAGCTTCAATACCGCCCTCGTGTGGAATATTAGTGTATAATGACAACATCAAAAGTAACTAACAATGTATTCTCAGGGAGAGGATCAAGAGATTCAATGATAGAGATCATACTGCTGGTGTTCTTTTCAAAGGAGGGGAGCTGTTCTGCGAGTGGTCTAATAAAAAAAGTCAACAAAAGTAGATAGAGGGGCCGTTACTGCATCAATGCCCGCTACAATAGTGCGCCCTGGAGGTTGTGTAACATTCTTGTGTAATTTCGGCAAAGTATAGAAAGTGGCAATTTTAGGGTGTTGAATAGCCAAAAAAAAGCATGTTCTTTTTTGGTTATCTGACCAGAACTTAAATACCCATCTAGGACAGTCAAGATAGTATTCTGAAATTGGGAAGTGGGGTCACTTCTGAGTTTCTTGTAAATGGTGTTGTCAAGCAGCTGTCTGTGACACTCATGTACATAAGCTGTCCTATCCATGAGTACAACCGACCCACCCTTATCAGCGGGACGAATAAGGACTGACGTATCAGATTGTAAATCAAGCAAAGCTTGTTTTTCATTCTTGGATAAATTATGGAAAGATTTGGATCCCTGTTTATTCTTAAGGAGAAGTCCACATCATTTTCCACAAGTCTGCAATGTCTCTCGATAGAGTGATTGCGATTGGTTGGAGGTATAAAATAACTCTTGCTTCTAAAAGGAGTCGGAGTATGTGCAGGAGAGCAACCTACTGGTTCAATAGAAGTGTC
Organism: Oncorhynchus mykiss; assembly: GCF_057628025.1. NCBI lineage: Eukaryota > Metazoa > Chordata > Actinopteri > Salmoniformes > Salmonidae > Oncorhynchus > Oncorhynchus mykiss. The sequence goes on along the minus strand of NC_143033.1, from coordinate 90,695,787 downwards.
AGAATTAGAGGAGCTAAAGTATTCCCTTAAACGGATGTTTCTAAAAAACTTAAACATGTCTACCTTAACATCAAAATCGTTGCACTGAGTTGTAGGCACAAAAGATAACCCTTTATTAAGCAAAGAGACATGGGCAGGGCTCAATATCTTGCTTGATAAATTAAAGACTCAGTCCCGTGGGTTCTGGGACCATGTGAACGGTCTCCTCTGCCTCTGAAAGTCGTTTCTTCTTACCCCGTCGGGTGCGACATCTCGTCGATGCGCGTGCCTGCGGCCTCCTCCGCCCTTCCGTCCGTCCAGTCTCTCGTTGAATAAAAAACTACCACTGGAAGCCGATGAGGCGCTGGTTGTGGAGCGTTGATCAGACAAGGGTGGATAGAAGTAAGCGGCATCCCTCCTGCGTCTGTCATGGAGAGGGGGAGCAGGACCTCTTTTGTCAGGGTTTCTCCAGAAGTAGACTTTACCATCGGTCTCGTCTTTTTTGTCTTGGTTGAATTTCTTGATTTCAAATTCCTTTATTTCTGTAGACAACTTGTCCTGGAGCGCTTGGTTAGTTTTCATCAGTTCATTGAATATGCCATCATCATTAACAATTGTTTGTAGAGCTGTGCGTTTGTCTTTAATCGTGTTATCCATTTCAATAAAATCCTTCAACTGGTCAACAATTAATGTCATTAAATCAATAGAGCATTTGTTCAGGATGGCACACCAGCGCTCACAGTAATCATCTGTGCGCTGTCCCAATGATGGTTCTTTTTGCCACCTGAGTCCCCGTGGAATAATGCCTCGACGCACATAATCACTAAGAGTAACTATATGTAGATGCGTTCTCGTCTGGCGCTTAGATAAATGTAATAGTTCTTTCGAGGGGTCGGAATTACCTCCCGGCATGTCAAAAAGGGACTCCGAAATAATGATCTTATCACGCTCCCTTTGACTATATTCACAGTAATCTTGTCTGGGTCTATGACCAGTGTCAGGAAAATAATTATCATTCGGCATCGTTTAAGAGCTTTTTTTGTCGGTAGGGTGCTGTTTACTGGGTAACATAACGATCTAAAAGAAAAAGAAACGCACACCTATTAAGACGAGGTGCTGGCTAGCGGAGTAGAAACGTGAAAATAAAAGAGAGCCGCACACTCTAAGAGCTCAGATGCAAAAATGTAATATCAACAGGCAAGCTGTCTTCATCAGGGTATAATCACAAACACTGCGGGATGACTCGTTTATATAGTGTCAAAAGACACAGGTGTCTGTAATCATGGCCAAGAGTGGCCTAATATCATTGGTTAATAATCAAATATTAAAATGTCATACAATGAACAGCATACAAACAACAAATGGATAGCATACAATCATAGATTAATTTAACTACACCGCCTCTCCTTCCAGTTCTCTGCCGCCAATGACTGGAATGACTGGTATTACATTTTTCATCTGAGCTCTGAGCTCTTAGAGTGTGCGGCTCTCTTTTAATTTCATGGGTGCACCTCAGCCATGCTCAAGGTCCTAAACGATATCATAAAATACAATACTGAAAGACAATTCATTGACCTGGCCAAGGATTTCGACTCTGTCAATCACCACATCCTCATCGGCAGATTCAATAGCCTTGGTTTCTCAAATGATTGCCTCGCTTGGTTCACCAACTACTTCTCCAACAGAGTTCAATGTGTCAAATCTGAGGGCCTGTTGTCTGGGCCTCTGGCAGTCTCTATGGGGGTGCCACAGGGTTCAATTCTTGGGCCGACTCTCTTCTCTGTATATATTAATGATGTCGCTCTTGCTGCTGGTGAGTCTCTGATCCACCTCTACGCAGACGACACCATTCTGTATACTTCTGGCCCTTCTTTGGACACTGTGTTAACAACCCTCTAGACGAGCTTCAATGCCATACAACTCTCCTTCCGTGGCCTCCAACTGCTCTTAAATGCAAGTAAAACTAAGTGCATGCTGTTCAACCGATCGCTGCCTGCACCTGCTCGCCCTTCCAGCATCACTACTCTGGATGTTTCTGATTTAGAGTATGTGGACAACTACAAATACCTAGGTGTCTGGTTAGACTGTAAACTCCTTCCAGACTCACATAAAACATCTCCAATCCAAAGTTAAATCTAGAATTGGCTTCCTATTTCGCAACAAAGCATCCTTCACTCATGCTGCCAAATGTAAAACTGACCATCTTACCGATGTCATTTACAAAATATCCTCCAACACCCTACTCAACAAATTGGATACAGTCTATCACAGTGCCATCCGTTCTGTCACCAAAGCCCCATATACTACCCGCCACTGCGACCTGTATGCTCTCGTTGGCTGGCCCTCGCTTCATACTCAACGTCAAACCCACTGGCTCCAGTTCATCTACAAGACCCTGCTAGGTAAAGTCCCGCTTTATCTCTGCTCGCTGGTCACCATAGCGTTCCAGCAGGTATATCTCACTTGTCACCCCAAAGCCAATTCCCCCTTTGGCCGCCTCTCCTTCCAGTTCTCTGCTGCCAATGACTGGAACAAACTACAAAAATCTCTGAAACTGTAAACACTTATCTCCCTCACTAGCTTTAAGCACCAGCTGTCAGAGGAGCTCACAGATCACTGCACCTGTACATAGCCCATCTATAAATAGCCCAAACACCTACCTCTTCCCCTACTGTATTTATTTATTTATTTTGCTCCTTTGCACCCCAGTATTTCTACTTTGCACACTCATCTACTGTTAAATCTACCAATCCATTGTTTTAATTGCTATTGTCACGCCCTGGTCGAAGTATTTTGTGTTTTTCTTCATGTATTGGGTCAGGCCAGGGTGTGGCATCGGGTTTTTTTATTGTGGTGTGTTTTGTCTTGGGGTTTTGGTGTGTATGTATTGGGATTGTAGCTAGTGGGGTTATCTAGCAAAGTCTATGGCTGTCTGGAGTGGTTCTCAATCAGAGGCAGGTGTTTATCGTTGTCTCTGATTGGGAACCATATTTACGCAGCCATATTCTTTGAGTTTGTCGTGGGTGATTGTCTTGATGTCCTTGTTTGATGTTAGTTTACACTAGTATAGGTTGTTTTCGTTTCTTGTATTATTTTGTTTTGTAGTGTTCGTGTTTAGTCGTGTTTACGTTTGTTTAAATAAACATGGATCGCAATCGACACGCTGCAGTTTGGTCCGACTCTCCTTCACTATATGAAAACCGTTACAGCTATATTGTATTTACTTCGCCACCATGGCCTATTTATTGCCTTTACCTCCCTTATCTCACCTCATTTGCTCACATTGAATATAGACTTATTTTTCTACTGTATTATTGACTGTATGTTTGTTTTACTCTATGTGTAACTCTGTGTTATATGTGTCGAACTGCTTTGCTTTATCTTGGCCAGGTCGCAGTTGTAAATGAGATCTTGTTCTCAACTTGCCTACCGGGTTAAATAAAGATGAAATAAAAATAAAAATACATTTAAGTCTACGAATCACAAACCAAACTCAGTGCCTCCGTCTTTTATCCTCTCACTAAACTACTTTCATCAATGTTTACATTTTGTCTCGAGATCTATTTTTCGTTCATGTTATTAGCTCTCATGAGGTTTTCTGCTCAAAACTAGTCATTAGCTGACTACACCCATGAAACATCAAGTTGAATCCTGTCCTAAGGGTGGTTTTCTCATAATTTCATATCGTTATTTCATTACACACAACATATCCCATACTACTTACAGGATCGGATAGTCTTCAGCTCTTGCTGATGATGAGTCAGCTTATACCCAAGTGGGATGGGTTAGAGGTGTGTCTGATAAATTCAGGTCTACCATGCAGGGTGTGATTTACTGTAGTAGGGAATGTAGAGAAGTCATAAGCCCTTAATCTAAACAAGGAAGGTAGAAACACAGTATGAGAGAGAAAACAGATGTACACTATAGATGTACAGTACGTTTTAGAGTAGCTACTGTACATAAACAGCAGGCCCCTCCCTATTCAATGAAGAAAAGTAACCAGAATAATTCAACTACAAAAGTTTAAATGGACAATGTAAAAAGTTTGTCATTTATTATACAGTTGAGTTCCTTTATTTCAGTCAGTAGACCTACACTGTTTTGTTGAGTGAATAACATGAGTCCAAACCTGCATTCCTGCAGGACCAGAAGATTGATGATTTTTATTTATCACACAGAAGCGATATACTGTCTGTCCTTTATGTTTACTTCCTGTTTTCTGTAAAAAGCATGAGCATGCATGAAAGAAGTACAAAGTTGTTTGGCCATCAAATACCACATTTTGGGCACAATACATATATAATATTACACAGGCTTTCTGCATATGACAAGATTTGATTTTGAAACTAAACTGAATTTTTAACACACACACACACACACACACACACACACACAGTCTTCCTCTGATAATGTGCTTTAAAACATGCTCATTAGCTGGTATGTTGGTCCAAAATGTTCAGGAGATATTCCATAAGACTCCTTTTCTGGCAGGATTTGTCTAAGTGGCGACCCTACTTTTTCACAGTGACGTTGTATGCAACAGGTCCTCTAAATGTGAACCCCAAGTAGAATGTGATGTTTTCATTGCCATAGGGCACGGAGGCTGCTTTCAGATGAGGAATAGTGAACTTCTTCTCTTTTGGGCCCTCAAGGTACACTATCCCATCTTCTGTCCACCCAGACACAGTCCTGAGCAGTTTTGCCATCTCTGGCATTTTCCACACCTCCCCACTGAACCACTCCAATCTCTTTCCTGAGATTGAGAGGACCTTTGTAATCGTTTCAACCTTGCTCTTGTGGACAATCTTGTCCCACCCACTTCCATTACTCAGGAAAAAGTGGGTGTAAATCCTTCATTTTGGTCCAGTAGCTCCTTTTGAGATACTCAACAGCTGATAGAACAAAATTGTATTTGGTCTATTTTTCAGGGTCTGTGTCATGATCTTCTGGCCAGAAGAGCAAGATGAGCAGGAACAGAGCACTGGACAGGCACTTCCGTTTCTCTTTTGGGAACTGCTGACTGAGTTTCTGAAGGTCTTTCAGAGCAGCCAACTTTGGAGATTGGGTTGTAAGGCAACTCAGAGCAATATGAGCTGCTATGTAATTGACAAGATCCATTTGATCCAGCCTGGCCATCAGAGGGTTGCTGGGGTAGAGCGATATGATATTCTCTAGGACTTTGACTTGGTCTCTTTCTTTCTGGTCAGTCAGAAGGGAGAATATTGAAGTTATATTCCCCCCACCAAGCCGGTAAAGGATCATGCGTTTCATGAAAGGAGTTAAACTGCCAGGGTTCAACTGGCACAGCTTTGGGGCAATGCTGATAGAGGCATCACTGAAATATTTACCATACTCAGAGGATTTTCTTACCAACCATTTCATTGGATGGCTTATTTTCATCTCAGAGCTTTCAATTGTCTCCTCCTCATCTGCACTGATGTCTGTCTGGAAGTAACTCAGGTCCTCCGAGATCCACTCCAGGGCTTCATGCAGTGTCATTTGAAGGCCTTTCAAAATGCTGTGAAAATTCTCCCAGTTCTTCTTCACTTCCTCAGGAATGTAATCAGTGAGCAGGTACTTCATACATTCTGAGTGGCCATACATTTTGCTTGTTGCCAATTATCTCGATAAATTATTTTAATCGTTTGACAGCCCTAAAGAATAGACATTTTCAACGTCCGTTAAATGACGTCTTTTAAACTTTAACTTAAAACTGAAAATGAACGTGACTGCAATGTCAGACAGAGAAGCCTTTTCAATATCTTCTCTCTCATTGGGGTCTGTCTAAAAATGATAGTAAGACAAAAACAGTATGCCATAGCTCTATGCCTATGTTGGTGTGAATGGTGCAGATCTCTTGTAAAGAGATGCCTTTGCACAGTGCCCAAGACGTTAGCCAAAACTCTGGTGGAATGATCTCTCAGAATCTCCAGGGGCTGTAAACCCTTGCTATTATAAGTATATAATAGCCTCCTCCAGAATCCAATGGGATTGCTGTTGATGAGAGAGGGGCCCACGTTTGCAAGGGGGCGCCCAAGAAATTAAGAGTAGGTCACCCTTTTGCCATGCTCTAGTTCTACCCAAGTAGAAGCGCAACACGTGTACTGTACATAAACGACGGAGACGCCCTTCTTCTGTAGAGTAGAAGGGCAGCGGGTGGAAATCAATTAGCTCCAAGGTGATACAATTGTAATTGCAGCTGACCTTAGGCATAAAGGTGGGATTGAGTAACAAAGTTACTTGGGGGAACCCTGGGGAAACTGTAGGCATGAATGGTGGACTAAAGTGCATGCAGCTCGCTCACTCGCTTTACAGAGGTAAGGGCAATCAGCAAACCTGTCTTAAAGGAGAGATATTTAAAACTCTACGCATTCCAGCTGCTCAAAGGTTTCTGAGAAATTGCATCAAGCACAATAGACTGGTCCAAAGACGGGGTTAAAGGCTTGGTTGGGGATTAGACGTAAGCGATACACTTCCTTCATGAAACACAACTGTGGGTGTTACTCTACTCTAGTTGTCAAAGCCTAGATGACAGGCCGAGAAAGCTGCTAAATTGATCTAAACAGTGATGTCACGCCGTGACCTTAGAGAGCCTTTTTATTTCTCTATTTGGTTAGGTTGTGATTTGGGTGGGCATTCTAGTTTGTCTGTTTCTTTGTTGGCCCGGGTATGGTTCCCAATCAGAGGCAGCTGTCTATCGTTGTCTCTAATTGGGAATCACACTAAGGCAGCCTTTTTTCCACCTGTGTTTGTGGGTAATTATTTATTTTCTGTGAGTGTTTGTGTGCGCCACGTTCGGTTTCTGTTTACCTGTTTTTTTGTGAAGGTTTCACTCCTAGTAAAGATGTGGAATTACATGCACGCTGCGCCTTGGCTCATTTATGACAGTTTGAATACAGTGAACGTGACAAGTTAACGGTTTTGGTCACACCACCAGCCTGTCCAGGGCCCCGTTCTGATGCAGGGGGGTCACTCACCACCTGGGACTGGATCAAATGAAAAACCTTATTGATCCCCACTGGCAAACACACACACATGTATACTACCAGTATACATTAGACATTACAGTTAGGTCTACTGTCCACAGGATGGCAGGGGAAGAGTATGTCTATCTTTGATTGGATTGGATCTGGATGTAGAAATTGAGAGCATTGCTAGAAACATACTGTACTGCAGAAACATCCAAATCACCCTAGATAATTATCTGATCTCCATCCTCTTTAAAGTCCATTTAGGGCCCTACGTTTTTCCTACCCAGATGTCATGAAATACCTTGAAGTAGGACAGACAAAAGGTTTCTCCTACCTGTCCAGCGATGAAGATAATAGGAGTAGTCTCCTCTCTGGAAGGTGTCCAGACTGTCCCCGTCATCCCATAACAGGTCACCCCATGCCCAGCCCCCAGCAGACAGAGCCACCGTCAGGAGGAAAGGGTTACTGCGATAATTTGAAGTGGTCAGGGCTGGCTCCTGTATCTCCGTTAGAGGGGGTTTTGCGGGTATTTTTCATTGAAAAAGCATATACACTACATGACCAAAAATATATGGACACCTGCTCTTCAAACATCTAATCCAAAATCATGGGCATTCATTTTGAGTTGGTCCACCCTTTGCTGCTATAACAGCCTCCACACTTCTGAGAAGGCTTTCCACTCAATGTTGGAATATTGCTGTGGGGACTTGCTTCCATTCAGAGCATTAGTGAGGTCGGGCACTGATTTTGGGCGATTAAGCCTGGCTCTAAGTCAGCATTCCAATTCATCCCTAAGGTGTTTGACGGAGTTGAGGTCCCAGTCACGTTCTTCCACACTGATCTCGACAAACCATTTTTGTATGGACCTCGGTTTGTGCACATGGCATTGTCATCCTGAAACAGGAAAAGGGCCACCCCCAAACTATTGACACTAATTTTGAAGCACAGAATCGTATAGAATGTCATTGTATGCTGTAAAGTTAAGATTTCCCTTCACTAGAACTAAGAGGCCTTGCCCGAACCATGACAAACAGCCTCCACCAAACATTACAGTTGGCACTATGCATTGGGGTAGGTAGCGTTCTCCTGGCATCCTCCAAACCCAGATTCGTCCTTTGGACTGTCAGATGGTGAAGTGTGATTCATCACTTCAGAAAACACGTTTCCACTGCTCCAGAGTCCAATGGCAGCGAGCTTTACACCACTCCAGCCGATGCTTGGCATTGCGCATGGTGATCTTAGGCTTGTGTGCGACTGCTCGGCCATGGAAACCCATTTCATGAAGCTTCCGACGAACAGTTCTTGGCTGATGTTGCTTCCAGATGCAGTTTGGAACTCGGTAGTGAGTGTTGCAACCAAGGACAGATGATTTTTACACGTTACGCGCTTCAGCACTCGGCGGACCCATTCTGTGAGTTTGTGTGGCCTACCACTTCGCAGCTGAGCCGTTGTTGTTCCTAAAAGTCTCCACTTCACAATAACAGCACTTACAGTTGACCGGGGCTGTAGCAGGGCAGAAATTTGACGAACTGACTTTGTCGGAAGGTGGCATCCTATGAAGGTACCACATTGAAAGTCACTGAGCTCTTCAGTAAGGTCATTCTACTGCCAATGTTTGTCTATGGAGAGTACATGGCTGTGTGCTCGAATTTATACACCTGTTAGCAACGAGTGTGGCTGAAGTAGCCGAATCCACTAATTTGAAGGGATGTCCACGTACTTTCACCATATTCCAACAGTCATCTCTCCCTCTCTTTTTCTCTCTCCTCCTCACTCTCTTTCTCCACCTCCTGAAGGGGAGTGTCGACACACTTTTGTATATATAGTGTAAATACTGATAATAGTTTAAGACAGGCAACAGGCTTTACTGTACACACTGAACAACACAGAAAGCTGACAAAAGCTCCAAAACATTGTCAGATTAGTATTCCACTGAGTATTTTGTTTTACATTTCATTACACAGTTTCACAAAATAATTCTGGGTCTCTTGTTCTATGACAAATAACAGTTAGGGTTTGAGGGGAATCTGAGAGAGATGGACAGAGAGGGAAAGGGGGACAGAGAATATATCAACACAGTAAAAAAGATGTTGCAATAGTATCCAAATGTTGAAGAGAGAGAGCGAGAGAAGAGTGGATAATGGAAACTGAAGAAAAGAGGAGTAGAGGGCATGGCCACAGTGTCTGCGGAGGTGTGTGCGTGGTAGAAGAGTGTGTAGAGGAATGGCAGGAGAGAGTAACGTAACATCACCACGCTACGCATGGCTGCCTGGGCTTCCTGCTCAAACACATAGGGCTCCTGGGGCTACACACACAAAAACACACACACACACACACACACAACTAGAGTTACCTCCAATCATAATACATGGGACCGATGGACTGTTACATACAGTGCATTCGTAAAGTATTCAGACCCCTTCACTTTTTCCACATTTTGTTACGTTACAACCTTATTCTAAAATTGATTAAAACATCCTCATCAATCTACACACAATACCCCATAATGACAATCCAAAATTGGTTTAAAACTATTTTTCCTCACCAATCTACACACAATACCCCATAATGACAATCCAAAATGGATTTGAAACAATTTCTCCTCATCAATCTACACACAATACCCCACAATTACAAAGCGACAACAGTTTTTAGAAATGTTTGCAAATGTATTAAAAATAGAAAACAGAAATACATTTTGTACATAAGTATTCAGACCCTTTGATATGAGACTCAACATTGAGCTCAGGTGCATCTCGTTTCTATTGATCATCCTTGAGATGTTTCTACAACTTCATTGGAGTCCGCCTGTTGTAAATTCAATTGATTGGACATGATTTGTACCTGTATTTACCTGTGTATAAGGCCCCACAGTTGACAGTGCACATCAGAGCAAAAACCAAGCCATGAGGTCGAAAGAATTGTCCATAGAGCTCCGAGACAGAATTGTGTTGAGGCACAGATCTGGGGAAGGGTAGCAAAAAATGTATTTAGCATTGAAGGTCCCCAAGAACACAGTGGCCTCCATCATTCTTAAACAGATGAAGTTTGGAACCACCAAGACTCTTACTAGAGCTGGACGCCTGGCCAAAGTGAGCAATCGGGGAAGATAGGCGTTGGTCAGGGAGGTGACCAAAAACCCGATTGCCACTCTGACAAAGCTCCAGAGTTCCTTTGTGGAGATAGGAGAACCTTCCAGAAGGACAACCATCCCTGCAGCACTCCACCAATCAGGCTTTAACGGTAGAGTGGCCAGACGGAAGCCACTCCTTAGTAAAATGACAGTTTGCCAAAAGGCACCTAAAGACTCTCAGACCATGAGAAACAAGATTCTCTGGTCTGACGAAACCAAGATTGAACTATTTGGCCTAAATGCCAAGCCTGACATCTGGAGGGAATCTGGCACCATCCCTACGGTGAAGCACGGTGGTGGAAGCATCATGCTGTGGGAATGCTTTTCAGCGGCAGGGACTGGGAAACTAGTCAGGATCGAGGGAAAGATGTACAGAGAGATCCTTGATAAAAACCTACTCCAGAGCGCTCAGGACCTCAGACTGGGGGGAAGGTTCATCTTCCAAAAAACGATTTAATCCAATTTAGGATAAGGCTGTAATCTAACAAAATGTTGAAAAAGGCAAGGAGTCTTAATACATTCCGAATGTACTGAACTTGCGTGTGGGTAGTTTGAACTCTTCCGGTTTTATTATGTGGTCCTATGGAGTCATTGGTTTACTATTAAAACATTTGAACATGCATGAAATTTCATGTTACTATTTTAGCAGTTTGCATTGTTCAGACATTTGTTAAAAGAAACAGTCACACAATAACCATTCAAAACAAACAAATAGTTATGGTAACTTTAATAGACAGGAGTTTTAATTACAAAATTAAAACTATAACTATTTTTGTGTTAGTCATTTTTCATACAAAAAGACAACAATATTAAAGCTGGGTATAAAAAAATACATCAAATTAAAATGTAAAAATCCTATAGAGGGGACATTTTACTGGAAAAACAATGAATAAATGACTAAGAAAAGTACAAAGGTCATAAAATACGACCTTGTTGTGGTTACAATAGATATAAATAATATTACACAGGTTTGATGCACAAGATATAATATAAAGATATAAAATGTTCTTTAAGAAAGAAAGAAACATATCATGACTAAATATTTAACAACACATTTCTGAACATATTTCATTATTTTCAGTCCACATACCTAATGGTAGGTAATCTGGTCTAAATGGACTACACTTGCTGCGAAGTATTCAAACATAAATAATATTACATTTACAGCAAGCAAAATATCCATCCATTGCCTTACATATAGGCTACATTCTGTGATATGAAATTAAATTCATAGTCTTTTGAGAATAAACTGAAAACACAATTTCAACAACCAAAACATTACAAAATATATTTAGAAAATCTTCTTCTTCTGACATTGTGTTGTACAAGTTCTGTACATTAATTTCTATGTTGAGATATTCAAAAACAGGCTGCCTTGTCTGGAGGCATCTATCTAACCTCTTTGCTTTCTATTGCGACCCTACCTTTTCACAGTGATGTTGTATGCAACAGGTCCTCGGAATGTGAAGCCCAAGTAGAATGTGACATTTTCACTGCCATAGGGAACTGAACCAGCATGCAGAGAGTGGATGGCAAACTTTTTTGTAGGACCAACAAGGTAGACTGTCCCATCTTCAGTCCAGCCAGAAACACACTTGAACAGCTTTGCAATCTCTGGCATTTTCCATACCTCCCCACTGAGCCACTTAATTCTCCTCTCTGGCAGTGAGAAGAGCTTTGTGATTGATGCAACTTTGCTCTTATGGACAATCTTCTCCAATCCAATTCCATTACCAAGGAAAACATGAGTATAAAGCCTTCTCTTTTTGGGGGGAATATCCTTCATTTTGGCCCAGTAGCTATCTTCAAGGCTTTCAACAGCAGAGTGGACAATGTCATATTTCCTCTCTTTTTCTTCATCACTGTCATGCTCCTCTGGCCAGAACAGCAAGGTTAGTAAGAACAGAGCATCGGACAGGCATTTTTTTCTGTCCTGTGTAAACTGATTACTGAGTGTCTGAAGTTGTTTGAGACCAGCTAGCTTTGTAGACGGAGTTGAAAGGCAACTCAAAGCAATATGAGTAGCTATGTAGTTCACAAGATCTTTTTGATCCAACCTCGCGCTCAGTGGGTTGGAAGGATACAGTGATATGATATCTTCAAGAATTTTGACAGGGTGTTTCTTTTTGACTTGGTGTTGATCTTTCTTCTGTTTTTGTTCTTTATCTCTCAGGCTCTGTGGGTTTTCATCTTTCTGCTCGGTAAGGAGAGAGAAGATCGTAGTTAAATTCCCTCCACCGAGATTATAAATTGCCATGCGTTTCGTGAAAGGAGTTACACTTTGCGGGTTTGATTTGCATTGTTTTAAGATAGCGCTGACAGACACATCACTGAAGGTCTTACCGTAGAATGAGTACTTGTTTGTCAACCAATTCTTTGGATGGCTCATTTTCTCTGAACTTTGAGCTGAGGTTCCTCTATTTGCAATGGGCTTATGCACTGACCAATTCTTTGGATGTTTTTTGTCAAGGTTTTCAGATGCCTCTTCCTGATCTGAACTGATGTCTGTTTGGAAGAAACTTAGGTCTTCTGATATCCAGTCTAGTGACTCATGTAATCTCTTTCGAAGGTTTTTGAGTTTGCTGTGAAATTTTTCCCAGGGTTTCATCACTTCTTTTGGAATGTAGTCCTCAGTGAGAAGGTAATTTAGACGTTCAGTGCAGCCATTGGCGGTTTTGTCTGAAAACACAGGCATTGAGAACATGAGCTTTAATAGACTGCATCCAACAGTTACTGTTCCAAAAAAGCCTGCATTATTCATAGTTTCTGGGTCTGAGATTGCAATTGTCTCACATTTCTGGAAGCATTCCATAGCTTTCAGTGCAGTTTCAACAGCACCTGCTATGTTTTCTGCTGTCTTTGGTACTTGGTCAATTGCATTACACTTGGCATCGAACCATCTTCTATACACATGACCTTTGGTGTCCAGGATGAAGGAGTTATTTGGCAGTTTTGTTTCTGCCTTTACTGCCCACACTTCTGCCTCCTCAAACTTTTCATAGCAGTAATTCAAACGAGCAAGTTGCTGTGCAAAGAATGCATCTTGGTCGAAACGTTTATGAGCCTCTTCCAAAAGCTTGATTGCCTTTTCGGGTGTTTCCTTTCTCACAAGCTCAATGAGAGGTGAGAATAAGCTATCGGATTTGTCACCTTTATCAACTCTGTAGCGCCTCATGAACAGGTCTCTCAGAAATGTCACATAGGGCTCTCTTGCAAACCTGTGCTGAAAAAGCACATCTTCATGAAGGAGATCCATAGCCACCTTTTCTTGTTGTTGTTCATTATCCAACAGCTGATGGAGAATTTCCTTTGCAACTCTTGGATGAATGATTTTGACTGCTTGAATGTGTGTCTTCTCATCATTCGAGTGTGTGAACAAAAGCTTGGCCTGCTCACTCAAATGCTTCTCAAAAGCATGCTGGGGGAATCTTTTCTGTTCCGTCTCCTTACGTTGATCAGATTTGTTAGCTGTGGTCAGCGTTGTAAATGTTAGCAGGGCTTCACAATGTGACTGAGAGATGAAGGAGTTCTGCACGAAAATGTTGAGCAATGCAACATACTTAATTAGGCGAGTCACAGCGGATTCATGATCGATGCCCTTTAACAAATCTTTCACAAAATGCTCAACATATTCTGGTTTAAAGTCTTCACTCATCAAGACAAAGGTCAAGATGGATTCTAGCTGATACTCTTTTTCAAGGCTCTCACGTTTTGTGGCAAATAGTCTTTTCTCTTCTGGAGACAACTTCTGAGTCACAGCAAAACTCTGCAGGTTCTTGTACATCTTCTCTGGATCATAAGAGAAACTGCAGCTTAGCAAAACAAAACAGAGGGTCCCTTGTTTTATTTTCTTTGTGCTGATAGCAACCTCTAATTCTTTCCTAATGTCATCAACGTAATCCCATGTACTGTCTTCCACAAGTAAGAGCACTGGGAGACACTTCTGAGGATTTGTTTCCTCATACTCTCTGAGCTGGACAGCATGTTCAGATACAGTGGCTGCCGAGTATGACGGCTTCACAACAGCACATCTTAGGTCTTTCCTATTGTTCCACAACACCTGCCTTGCCACTGTGCTTCCACCGCTTCCTGGGTGATGGTAGATGTTGATACTGTTCACAGGCACTTGGGCTGCACCCCACTTCAAAATGTCACTGAGACACTTGGATACTTCCCTGTATGCATCCCGTTGAATAACTTCTCCAACAAACTTCTTCTCTGCAAGCCAGAAATTCAACCAGGTCACTTTTCCCCCGTGGTAAAACTGTCTTTCAATGTTGTCCATCTCTTCTTCGATGAAGTCCTCACTTGTTTCATCACAAAGGTCAACACTCAGGATATCCAAAGAATGCATTTGTTCCTCCTCACGAGTTTCAAGATGGCACTGTCCTTTAACATAGACAGGCAAGTGTTTGGAGGCTCGAGAAGTTACAGGTTGAATTTGCTGCAGTGTCGCATCTACATGGCTCATTTTCATCCCGACAACACTGGAACTGTTCACAGTTTCTGTTTCACATGAACCTTCAGCAAAGCGTTGCCATTTCTGATAGTTATCCTCAGATTCTGAGATGCAGATGATGTCTTCATGACCCTCCATATCAGTGAAGAATTCCAAGAAAGTGTGCAAGAGTGGTTTCTCGACTGGGGATGTCAGGAGGAAAATCACAGAAAATGTTCCTTTTGGCAAGATCTGTTTGCAGATCAGTGACACGGATTCCCTGAGGAGTGTCATTTTTGTTTTGATCCATGTCATTTCATCGGAGGGAATTTCATTTCCTTGATAGTCATTGCGCCCATTGCAAAATATCCAGCTAGTTTGCTCAAACAAATGCAGATGCCTTTCAAATTCTTCAACACTCATGTTGCTTGGAATCTTGTAGCTCTGAAGAAAATGCATATTTGCGGCATGGTGCTGAATGTATTTACTGCACAGTCCGGACAGCCTGGAATCTGGGTCAAAGTCGAACACACAGAATATTTTCAAGTTGAGTAAGAAGTCAATGCTGCTCAAGTCATCTTGTTTGAATTTGTTAGTGACTAGAATGTACCATTTCTCATTTGCAATGAATTTCTTGCCACTAGTTATTAGCTTTGTGAGTTTCCTTCCAAGGTCTTCACAGATGTCTGGTGTGTTGCTGGGGCAATGCTCCGCTTTCTCTCTCTGGTCATCTCTATCTCTGACTCGCTGGTAGAAGACATTTTCGTCACTCACTGGCTCTGTTTTTGACCCTACCCTGCGATAGATTGTTTTCTTTTCAAGCTCAATCTTGTTAGTTGACTCTTTGAAGTTCGGCAGGCGGACAGAGTACACTCTGTTCTTTACAATGCTTATGGAGGGCACAATATCCACCTCCACCACATACCTTGTTTCTGTACTTTTTATGTCCATGACCTCTATGAACTGAGGTGGTCGAATGCATTGTCGCACATGTTCGCTGTCAGAGCTAGAAAAACATTTTTCTATGTGATCTAATGCATCGCTATATATGTCTTTTTCCAGCACTGGAACACCAATTATCTCACCGTGTACATAGCCGGCATCATCTTTACTGTCCATCACACCAAAGTGTATTGTGCCATTTGATCTGATATTCATGCAGCCAGTTCCGAATTTGAGAACCTCTTTGGCAAATTTTGCCTGTAGTCTTGTGCGGTCCAATTTGGTAGCATTGCGAAGTGACTTATACTCATGACAGGGATATATCAGATCAAATGCACCAGATTCAGGTTGCAGAACATTATGTTTGGCATATGTGAAATCAATGCCTTCTTTACCCAATGGTCGTGGCTTGCAGTCCCTCTTTGTGGGTAACACACAGACAAGCTGATCTTGGTGTGCTTGTGGCTCCGCTTCTGGACAGATTTGGTCTGTTTCATCCTTCTTGTGATCAACATCTTTCTTTCCCTTTTTACCTCCCTTTTGTCTGCCATGACCACTTTGCTGACTTCCTTTAATTTCCTTTGTTTTTAGCCCTTTGTCTACAAACTCATTTCTTTTTCTGATGATCAGCCGAGCCACTAAGGATGTAATTCCGGTCTCTTGTTTCAGATCATCTTCTGTAAGTTCTAAAAGAATTTTTCCATTGACCTCCTCCTTTTCAAGTTTCTGAATATACTGCTCTTTCACTCCTATAGATCTCATCCAAGAGCTGACGTCAGACTCTGTCCATTTCTCAATTGGCAGCATACCAGCGTCTTCCACTGTGTCGTGAAAAACAAAGTCATAGATTATAAAACAAACATACACAGCAAAGTCACAAAAACAACTGTTCTTTCCATTATTCAATTTGATATCTCACGTGGGATTCACCAGAATCTCAGAAGCTCAATGAACCTATTACACATGTCTGTAGGAGGCAGACAGGTTGAGTGGTGAATGAGGTGAGCCCCATCCCTCATTATAAGGGGCTACTCACCCGCCCTCTGGTTATTCTTACCTCTCTTCCACACAAATAGTACTACTCTAAGCTCTCATCAGCATGACTTGATCTGTTTTCCTGTTCAACTGTTCACTAGTGTGCCGCAAGGAAAGTTTTTGCTTCAGGTAGAATGAGCTTTTCCTCTTTTTCTTCCCTTTGTCTCCTGTGAAAGCTAGCATCACATGACTAGCTACTGGGACAACCTGGCTAGCTCACCCCAAGGCTAGCCATCATACTGACTAGAGGGTAGAAATGCTAGCTCTCTCTCTCTTTTAGCTCAATCCACTACCATGCCACTTTGACTAGACCCTTTGTCCTAGCGTCACTGCTTATTGGTCGGGAGCCACACTTTTGGTTGTTGCAAGAGTAGCAAAGCGCTAGCTTCCTTTTGCTCACATTGTGCTAACTAGCTAGGGAACTAGCCCCACGAGGCGAAAGCTAGCTACGTTCACATTGTTAAAGGATTAGCTTTCTCCGGCTAGCACTGTGCTAACTTGCTACATGCTTCATCTCCTGTGGTAGCTAGTGTCACACAGCTAGCTACTGAGACTTGGTTAGCCCCTCGTTGGAAAGCAAGCTATCCAGGAGTTTCCTACATGCATATTTGGTAGCACAAGCACTGCTATCTATAACAACCTTAGCCTTAGTGCTGGTTGCTGTTACTCTTCCACCTATGGTGGTATCACCAGCTTGCTCTCTTGTTTAGTGCATCTAATGTTCACTTTTTTCGTTGGCTAAACTGACTGGTTACACCTCAAAAAAAATCTCTAGACTGACGAACACTTCTCGCGCGGATAACGAGGTGCTAGCGACGACTATCATGCGCATAATCCAGTTAGCAATTCTTTATAACACCCAGAGTTATAAAGGGTCCCCGTACACCATGTGAAACAAACATGCTCAGGCAGCTCTCTGACGAGTCCTGCAAGTTTTGTAAGGTTTTAACCAAGTACCAGCTTGTGCTAGCATAAGCTACACCATTAGCTGTCACGACGAAAGCTAGCTAGCTACCAACATCTAGCTCAGTGGCCACCAACATTTTCTGAGTGAAGATCACTTTGAGTCAAAATGCAAGCCAAGATCTACCGGTCAGATGTTTTTTAAGTCATGCTTATGCAACATTAACCAATTAAAAACAGCTCTGTAGCAATGAGGTTTGTGCAGTAGGCTATAGGCTCAATACATTATCACTGCTTATTGGCTATGCCTGAATTGTCCTACCAATGGTGTTCTTCTCAGATCATTTAGATTAAAAAAAAAAAACATTTTTTAATGTGGTATTTGATCACACTGGTAATAGATAATTTGGTGTATTACTTGTGAAGCACGGCTAAGTTAGCATAATTTGCTTTAAAAACAAAATACTGGACTGATGGCTTGTATTGATTTTGATTTGATTTATTTGATGGTCAGTCTTAGGGGAGGGAGCAGCGGTGAGGCTGCCTCTCAATCCCAAATCAAACTAAACTCGTCCCAGAGAATGGCACAAGCCGCTAATAATAACACCCCCAAAAGCCAATTGATCCTTTGGCCGCCTTTCCTTCCAGTTCTCTGCTGCCAATGATTGGAACAAACTGCAAAAATCACTGAAGCTGGAGACTCATATCTCCCTCACTAGCTTCACGCACCAGCTGTCAGAGCAGCTCATGGATTACTGCACCTGTACATAGCCAATCTGTAAATAGCCCATCCAACTACCTCATCCCCATACTGTATTTATTTATTTTTGCTCCTTTGCACCCCAGTATCTCTACTTGCACATGCATCTTCTGCACATCTACCATTCCAGTGTGTAATTGCTATATTGTAATTACTTCGCCACCATGGCCTATTTATTGCCTTATCTTACCATATTTGCACTCACTGTATATAGACTTTTTGTTTTCTTTTGTTCTACTGTATTATTGACTATGTTTTGTTTATTCCATGTGTAACTCTGTGTTGTTGTATGTGTCGAACTGCTATGCTTTATCTTGGCCAGGTCGCAGTTGCAAATGAAAACTTGTTCTCAACTGGCCAACCTGGTTAAATAAAAGGGGGAGAAAAAAATATATATATATTTGAGTTGACCTACCGCCAACAGCGTGAAACATACAAATAGTTATAGGAACGCAAGGCTTTATTGTTGTTGTTTTTTTATATATAATATTTTTATTCACAGTGAATGAAAGCTAAAACATAACGACAGTACATTTTTCTCCTTTTTGTACCCCCTCGCAGAATGCCTCCAAACACATTTAAAAATAAAGGGAAAGTCATTGAGTTACAGTTAAAGTCAGAAGTTTACATACACGTAGGTTGGAGTCATTAAAACTTGTTTTCCAACCACTCCACAAATTTCTTGCTAACAAACTATACTTTTGGCAAGTCGGTTAGGACATCTATTTTGTGCATGACTGTCACGCCCTGGCCATAGAGAGGCTTTTATTCTCTATTTTGGTTAGGCCAGGGTGTGACTAGGGCGGGCATTCTAGGTTCTTTATTTCTTTGCTTTCTATTTCTTTGTTTTTGGCCGAGTGTGGTTCTCAATCAGAGGCAGCTGTCTATCGTTGTCTCTGATTGGGAATCAATACTTAGGCAGCCTTTTTCCCCACCTGTGTTTTGTGGGTAGTTATTTTCTGTTTAGTCTCTGTTACCTGACAGAACTGTTCGCGTTCGTTTTGTTACTTTGCTTGGGTTTCTTTGATCAATAAAATCATGAACACTTTCCACGCTGCGCTTTGGTCCACTATTCCTTACAACGACGAGCGTGACAATGACACAAGTAATTTTTCCATCTATTGTTTACACACAGCTTATTTCTCTTGTAATTCACTGCATCACAATTCCAGTGGGTCAGAAGTTTACATACACTAAGTTGACTGTGCCTTTAAACAGCTTGGAAAATTCCAGAAAATGATGTCATGACTTTAGAAGCTTCTGATAGGCTAATTGACATAATGAGTCAATTGGAGGTGTACTGTGGTTGTATTTCAAGGCCTACCTTCAAACTCAGGGCCTCTTTGCTTGACATCATGGGAAACTCAAAAGAAATCTGCCAAGACCTCACAAAATATTGTAGACCTCCACAAGTCTGGTTCATCCTTGGGAGCAATTTCCAAATGCCCACGTTCATCTCTAAAAACAATAATAACAAGTATAAACACCATGGGACAACGCAGCGGTCATACCGCTCAGGAAGGAGACGCGTTCCGTCTCCTAGAGATGAACATACTTTGGTGCGAAAAGTGTAAATCAATCCCAGAACAACAGCAAAGGACCTTGTGAAGATGCTGGAGGAAACCAGTACAAAAGTATCTATATCCACAGTAAAACGAGTCCTATATCGACATAACCTGAAAGGACGCTCAGCAAAGAAGAAGCCACTGCTCCAATACCGCCATAAAAAAAGCCAGACTACAGTTTGCAACTGCACATGGGGACAAAGATCGTATTTTTTGGAGAAATGCCTTCTGGTCTGATGAAACAAAAATAGAACTGTTTGGCAATGATGAACTTTGTAATGTTTGGAGGAAAAAGGGGGAGGCTTGCAAGCCGAAGAACACCATCCCAACCGTGAAGCACGGGGATGGCAGCATCATGTTGTGGGGGTGCTTTGCTGCAGGGGGAACTGGTGCACTTCACCAAATAGATGGCATCATGAGGAAAGAAAATGTGGATATATTGAAGCAACATCTCAAGACATCAGTCAGGAAGTTAAAGGTTGGTCGCAAATGGCTCTTCCAAATGGACAATGACCCCAAGCATACTTCCAAAGTTGTGGCAAAATGGCTTAAGGACAACAAAGTCAAGGTATTGGAGTGGCCATGACCTCAATCCCATAGAAAATGTCTGGGCAGAACTGAAAAAGCGTGTGCGAAAATGTGTTGGTTTTAGGAACCGCATCAAATCTTTGAGACAAAGAGAGGCTAGGAGAGGAGGAGGATTGATAGATTTCCAATCCAATAAAATCCTGCGGGCCAACAGGGAGGCAATGGCAGATAGCGGTCTATATGTCAAGGAAGAATTGTTGTTTGGTACTACAAGATTAAAAATGTCTGCACTAGGCTGCAACTCTATATCAAATGTTTCAGAAAGTGTTTTGAATGTAGTGGACCAATCGTCTGCCAAACGAGGACAGTACCAGAAAATCTGAGTAAAGTCTGCCAAGGAGCTTTACACAGGTCACATATACCATCAATATTTTGGTAGAATTTTGACAATCTGACCTTGCTGAAATGGATACATATCACAAACTGTATAAGGCTGAGCCGGGCACAAGAGGAGCTTCCATTTACCCTAAGTAAGGCACTATTCCAGACTTCATCAGAGATATCTCCACCAATTTACTTTTCCCAATCAGATCAGATTTTATTAAGTGATGGGTTATCAAGGGGGATGATTATCAAAAAAAATCATGAGTCCCTTCAGTTGATAAGTTGGTTTCAAAAGGGCATCCAAACCTGATCCGGTGATAGAATTGGAAAGGCTTTGAGTGCGAATAAACTGGGTAGATTCCATTTGATAGCGAGGTCATCAAAATTGGCAAAGGTGCCATCAATATAAAGGTCAAACAGTAGGGCCATTCCTCTGCCACAGTCTAAAATCTGAATCCAGTTTGGCTGGAAGGAAGAGGTGACAGAATTGAGTTTGAATTGAGTTCAGAATTGAGTATTGACAACAATTGGATTGGATGTGTAGAGCAAAGTTGAAAGACAAAGATTGGAGGTGACTAAAGCTGGCAAAGAGGAAGAAAAACAGGATTTGGCTTCTGTTTGACAACAGTCAGTTTCTGAGCTGTGAAGCCAGTAAACAATGTGTTGTATATTCGCTGTCCAGTAATAATACATAAAGTTAGGAGGAATGCTTTACGTATTCTTGGACTCCTACTGCTCTATAAAAAAAGATACGCTTATCCACTAAACTGAAAAAAAGACTTTGGTAGAAAAGAGGGAGACATTGGAACAAACACAGAAATCTGGGCAATACATTCATCTTGATAAAATTCACTTCACCAGCTAAAGTAAAATGCCTTTAGCATAATAGAAATGGGTTCTATCGTCAGGGCAAATAACAGAGGGGACATTGGACATACTCGGTGTGTGGCCCTTGATAATGGGAAATACAGTGAACAAAGTACTGATGCCTTGTACGATGAGTAAAACAGTCGGACCCAGGAAATGAAGTTTGCACCAAGGCCACATGTTCCCATTACAGAGAATAAATATTCCCATTCTATCCTGTCAAATGTTTTTGCCGTATCTAAAAGAGATAATTGCTTCTGTAACGTCCAAAGATGCAGGAGAGTGTATGACATTAAGCAGATGTTTAATGTTAGAGAAGGAGTGGCGACCCTTAATACACAGTCTGATCCATGTGTGTCATAGTAGACTATTCGAGAGGCGAGCAATTTTGTTAATATTTTAAGATCTGCATTTAAAAGTGAGATCGGTATGAGCCATACTCAGACACATTTGCCTGGTTTTAACAAAAGTGTAATCAATGCCTGTCAGGGGTAAAACACGCTGGTCCAGGGCTTTTTTGAACATTTCAAGCAGTAGGGGTGCCAGTTTGGCAGAAATCTAATTCTACAATAAGTTTGGGTAGCAATCTGGGCCAGGGGATTTCCCACTTTGGATTGCTGTAATCATCAGGAATAAAGGTGTGTGCAGACTGTGTGAAGTAACTATGTTTATTGTAACCACACGGGCAGGCAAACAACAGGTCAAAGCAGGCAGGGGTTGATAATCCAGAGTAGAGGCCAAGGTACTGGATGGCAGGCAGGCTCAGGTCAGGTAGAGGTCGGTAATCCAAAGGCGGAGCAAAGGTACAGGATGGCAGGCAGGCTCAGAGACAGGCAGTGGGTCAGGCGGGCAGGTACAGGACAGGCAAAGGTCAAAAACCAGGAGGACAAGAAAAAGCGAGACTAGGTACAACCAGGAGCTGAGACAAAACGCTGGTAGGCTTGAACAAACAAGACGAACTGGCAACAAAAAACACAGGTATAAATACACAGGGGATATTGGGGAAGAAGTGCGACACCTGGAAGGGGGTGGAGACAATCACAAAGACAGATGAAACAGATCAGGGTGTAAATTAATTTAATGAATAATCTCCTCTAACTGCAAAGGTTGATCAATTTACTCTCTTTACTAAATTGTAGGAGTTTCCAAATCACCTGTCAAGTAAATAATTCATAATTGAATTGTCTTCAGGTGATTCTGATGTGTAAAGATCTGAATAAAATGTTTTTAAAGTATTATTGATTTCAGATGAGAAAAGGGTGTTTATCCCCCTCAAGCCAATGTCTCCACGCCTTCAGAGCCTTGACGACAGCCAACACCTCCCGGTCCACCACGCCGGGCTGAGCTTCCTCGAGAAGATGGCACAGGGGCGGAGCGTCGGCAGCGTACCCGAGCGATGAGAGCACGGCTCCTATCCCAGCCTCGGACACGTCCACCTCCACTATAAACACCAAAGAGGGATCCGGATGGGCCAGCACAGGAGCCGAGGTTAACAGAGCCATCAGGTGACCAAAAGCCCTGTCCGCCTCAGCCGACCACTGCAAACGTACCGGTCCCCCCTTCATCAGTGAGGTAATGGGAGCAGCTACCTTACCAAAACCCAGATAAACCTCAGGTAGTATTAAAGCGCTGCACCTCCTTCACGTGGTGGGAGTAGGTCAATTATGCACGGCTGAAATGCGGTCACTCTCCATCTCCACCTCCGAGGAAGGAGACAGACTGTTGGAAGAACAGGCATTTCTCACCCTTGACGTACAGGTCATGCTCCAACAGTCGATCAAACACCCTGCGCACCAGAGACACATGCTCGGCGCGTGTAGCGAAGTATATCAGAATGTCATCAATATACACCACTACACCCTGCCCGTGCAGGTCCCTAAAAACCTTGTCTACAAAGACTTGGAAGACTGATGGAGCATTCATCAACCCGTACGGCACGACGAGGTACTCATAATGCCCTGAAGTCGTACTGAACGCAGTCTTCCACTCGTCTCCCTCCCGGATACGCACCAGGTTGTAAGCACTCCTGAGATCTAATTTGGTGAAGAAGTGCGCCCAGTGCATTAACTCAATCGCAGTAGCGATAAAAGGCAGTGGGTAACTGTACCTCACCGTGATCTGATTTAGGCTTTGGTAGTCAATACACTGGAGAAGACCTCCCTCCTTCACAAAAAAATTAATTTGAGGAGGCGGGTGAAATGGAGGACCGAATGTACCCCTGACGCAGGGATTTGGAAAGAAATGTTTCAATAGCCGCTGTCTCCACCTGTGACAGGGGATACACATGACTCCTGGGAAGTGCGGCATCTACCTGGGCGATTTATCGCACAATCCCCCCGTCGATGGGCTGGTAATTGAGTCACCTTCTTTTTGGAGAAGGCGAGAGCCAAATCGGCATATTTAGGGGGAATGCGCACGGTGGAGACCTGGTCTGGACTTTCCACCATAGTAGCACCAACGGAAACCCATAAACACCTCCCTGAGCACTCTCGCAACTACCCCGTGAGAGCCCTCTGTTGCCATGAAATGGTGGGGTCATGATGAGCTAACCAGGGAAGGCCTAGTACCAAGGGAAACGCAGGAGAGTCAATGAGGAAGAAACTGATTCTCTCCTCGTGACCCCCTTGCGTCACCATGCCCAGAGGAATGGTAGCCTCCCTAAGCAACCCGAACACTAATGGTCGACTGTCCAGAGCGTGAACTGGGAAAGGCCTAACCACTGGATCAATAGGGATCCCTAACCTATGGGCGAATGCTCTGTCGATAAAATTCCCAGCCGCGCCTGAATCAACGAGCGCCTTATGCTGAGAATGCGGGGAAAACTCAGGAAAGTAAACATGCACAAACAGGTATACAACAGAGGGTTTTGGATGAGAGTGGTGCAGGCTCACCTGGGGCAACGCCAGAGTGCCCTGCCTGCTGCCTCGACTCCTAGAGGAACCAACCCGGCACCGACAGGCAGTGTGACCTCTGTGGCCACATATGGTACACGTCTTCCCTGACCGCGGCACCTCCCAGCTCCATAGGCACCGGAGCGGTGGTGCTGGGAGAGGGAATCAACAGAGCCCTCTCTGGACGTCCGCGGGTGACCAGCAGGTTATCCAACCCAATGGACAGGTCCACCAGGAGGTCGAAGGTGAGGGTGGTATCCCTGCAGGCCAACTCCCGATGGACATCCTCGTGCAGGCTGCAGCGGTAGTGGTCGATAGGGGCCCTGTCGTTCCATCCCGCTCCTGCGGCCAGGGTCCGAAATTCCAGGGCGAATTCCTGGGTGCTCCTCATCCCCTGCCTCAGGTGGAAGAGACGTTCACCCGCCGCTCTACCCTCGGGAAGGTGGTTGTAGACTGCCCAGAAGCGGCAGGTGAACTCCTCGCTCGAAGTCGTCCAACGCCGCGTCTCCTTCTCCCCACACGGTGTTACCCCACTCCAGTGCTCTCCCCGAGAGACACGAGGGCGGACACCCTTTCCCTTCCCGAGGGAGCCAGGTAAACGGTGCCCAGGTATAAGTCCAACTGTAGCAGGAAACCCTGGCACTGCCATCCCATCATGGTGCTGCCATCCCATCATACTCCCTGGGAAGGGCAAGACGCATCCCACTGGAACCGGGTACAGGTAGGACGAGTAGTGGTAACCTCTGTTGTGCTGGTGGAGGCGCTGGAAGGACTCTGTCTCTCCCAGCGGTCCATGGTCTCTCAAGGAGAGGAACCGACTTCGGTGGAAGTCGTGACAGTGGACAATATATTGTACTGCATTTGAAGACTCAGCCTTTCTTTGTAAAGTTCTGGTGATGGAGAGGAGGACTATTGTTGGTCTAACTCCAGAATTGCAACAATCAGCTGTTGTGGTTGAATTTTCCTTGGTTATTGAAAAGAGAGGAATAGGAAATGATTTAGCCTCTAAGAACAACTAAGTGTTTCCCAACGTATAGATGGAGAGATCGAATCTGTTTTATTTGTCTCAATAAAGACATCAATTGCATTTGAATTGTTTGAAAGGAAAGATGAGTTAAATATCCATGGAGGGCGATCTGTATAGTTCAATGAGAATGAGTAGCCAGCCGAGTGACAGAGGAGCATGGTCACTAACAACAATGGCAGAGTATTCTACTTTCTTGACAGAGGGGAGAAGGGCTTTATCTATGAAAATGTAGTCTACTCTAAAAAAGAAAGAAAACTTTGTTACTGGGAAAAAGGAATATCCACGGATCTACACATCCTGCTTGGCTCATAAATGCAGACAAAGCTCTGGACAATTTTGAGGGAGATGATGATCTAGGGTTTGAACAATTCAAGTCACCTCCAAAACTTAAATAGTGTGAGTTGAGATTGGGCAGCAACTAAATACATTTGTTAATAAAATCAACATAATTCCAATTGTGAGCATAAACATTGACAAGTAAAACAGAGGTGTGAGAGAGAACCAGATACCATAACAAAACGCCCTTGTGGATCAGAGATTGTCACCAGCGGTAAATTGTACTGTTCCACTTGCCTTAGCATTGAATTTAATATTTGTCCTACCCAAGCTCTACTGTACGCAGATGTGTTTATTGTAAGAATGCTATATCTGATTTTAAATTCTTAAGATTAGCAAATACTCTAGCCCATTTAACCGGACTGTTCTTTGCCTTGATGTTCCAGCTTGTAAACCTAATATCTGGAGTGTCAGTCATTCAAAGTTGAGATTACTACCTAAGTCTAAAAGAGAGATGAAAACCTTCTATAAGACCACCAATTATATCTTGTTACAAAATAAAAAACATGTACCGAAAACCTAGGCAAAATACTGTTGAAGTAGAATGTGTAACAATCAAAATGATTAATATGAAGGCAAACAAAGTCCCCCCACCCCCCCACATAAACCCTCTAAATAACACAACAAAATAAACACATTACAAAGTAACACTGTCCTTTGTTCACCTCTAAGGCGGACTGCAGGCTTCCCCGAATATAACTACTGGTTAACCATCTATCACTTAACTTACCCTACACAAGAGGGCTCCTGATAAGGGAATTTATATGTTTAACTTCACTAGGGTAGGGGGCAGCATTCAGAATTTTGGATGAAAAGCGTGCCCAAATTAAACTGCCTGCTACTCAGTCCCAGAAGATAGGATATGCATATAATTAGTAGATTTGGATAGAAAAACACTCAAGTTTCCAAAACTGTTAAAATAATGTCTGTGAGTATAACATAATTGATATTGCAGGGGAAAACCCGAGGAAAATCCAACCAGGAAGTACTATTATTTTGAAAGGCTGTTTTTCCATTGAAAGCCTATCCACCATACAAAGACTTAGGACCCAGTTCACGAGCTCTATGGCTTCCTCAACATGTGACCAGTCTTTAGGCATTGCTTCAGGATTTTACTCTGAAAAATGAGGGAGATACAGCACTTTCAATCAGTGGCCAGTGGAAATTTCCATTCATCATGCGCCCTGATCGTGAACGCGCCTTTCTTGTTTCTCCTTTCCTATTGACGAAGCTTTTGTTCGGTTGAAATATTATTGATTATTTATGAGGAAAAAAAAAAACCAGAGGATTGATTTTAAACATCGTTTGGCATGTTTCTACTAACTTTTATTGTACTTAAAAAAAAAAAACTGTCAGGAATTAGTGCACGTGACTTCTGCATTCGGATTACTGGACAAAACGTGCTAACAAAGGAGGTTTTTGCTCATAAAGAGGGACATTATCAAACAAAATTAACATTTGTCTAACATGGAGACCTGGGTGTGTCACCAGATGATAATCATCAAAGGTAAGTGATTAATTTTAATGCTATTTCTGACTTTTGTGACCTCTCCTTATTTGAAAAATGGCTGTATGGGTTTCTGTGGCTAGGAGCTAACCTAACATAGTCGCAAAGTGTGCTTTCATCATAAAGCATTTTTGAAATCTGACTCAGCGGTTGCATTAAGGAGAAGATTATCTATACTTCCATGCTTAACACTTGTATTGTTTATCAATGTTTATGAGTATTTCTGTTATTTGATGTGGCTCTGCACTTTCACCGGATGTTTGTTTGAGACAATGTATTTCTGACCATAAACTGAGATTTTTGGATATAAATATGAACTTTATCGAACAAAACAAACATGTATTGTGTAACATGAAGTCCTATGAGTGCCATCTGATGAAGATCAAAGGTTAGTGATTAATTTTCTCTATTTCTGCTTTTTGTGAACCCTCTCTTTGGCTGGAAAAATAGCTGTGTTTTTCTGTGACTAGGTACTGACCTAACATAATCGTTTGGTGTGCTTTCGCAGTAAAGCCTTTTTGAAATCGGACACTGTGGTTGGATTTACAAGAATTGTATCTTTAAAATGGTGGATAATACTTGTTTCAGGAATTTTAATTATTGGATTTATGTTGATTTGAATTTGGTGCCCTGCAATTTCACTGGCTGTTGTCGAGGTGGGACGCTAGCATCCCACTTGTACCATAGAGGTTTTAAAGATAATGATTAAATAATTCCACCCTGAAACCTAACTATTAGTGATTATAGTTTATGTAGCATGTATAAGAAATAATTAAAGTATTAAACGTATGTCCAACTAGGTTCAGAAGAGACCCGTGAGTGAGAGAAATGCGTGAGTATGTGTGTGCCTAAGAAAATACAGAGAACAATTAAACTGTGTTTGACCCGACCTGGCTAGAACTCTGAGAAACTTATGATAGGACAGGGAGTACTTCTCAAGGTTTCCTTAATCTCGGGGGAATGGAACTGTCGGCTGGGTAGTGATAAACAGTGGTGAGAACTCTGGAGAAGGATACAACTCACCTACTGTTTGTGTGTATGTATGTGCGTAAGATATCTACTGTTTGTGTGGAAGTGTGTGCGTAAGTAGGGAGCAAGTTATAAAATGGATGTCTTTGTATAATAGATTTCAGAGTGCTCTCATGAATAAACATTTTGACTATTGTAAGCTGGGAACTCTGTTTCATTTAAACCAGAACCTTAAAAACTCTGGGTTGCAGACTGAGTAGATTAATTGAAGTTTATGAACATTGATAATGAAATTCTCATAACAGCTCCCAATTATTAAACAGAATGATTTACAACGGCAGTTTTAAATAGTTTGAACTTAAATATTAACAGTGTTACTGTCAATGGTCGGCCAGCTACATCCTCTATTGGCTTTAACAAATGCCAATAGCAAAATAAAATGCTTCTCTTGGTCATGATTTCGGCCCATGGGTTGTGCACCGCACATCTTTGCTCATAACTACAAGGAGTGAAATACGATACTCAGGAGCAGCACTACCAAAGACTACAGCAGGGAACGCACCCCGCAAACACCAGGCCAAATATTCCATCATCAGTGAACCACAAGAAGAGGCAAAAGCTAAATATATTTAAACACCCACTCAATCAAACAAAGGCATTACAATCATATGAAAGCAAATGCAAATAAGAAATGAACCTGAGTCAAACCCTGAGATCATAGGATTATTAAATAGTCTTTAGAGAGTTAGCTGTAAAATCACCTAAACAAACTGCACTATTAATTTAGGAGTCTACAATCTCATCATGTTCACACAAATTGTGTCAATTAGCCTATCAGAAGCTTCTAAAGTCATGACATCATTTTCTGGAATTTTCCAAGCTTTTTAAAGGCACAGTCAAATTCGTGTATGTAAACTTCTGACCCACTGGAATTTTGATACAGTGAAATAATCTGTCTGTGTGGAGTGGTTGAAACACTTAGGTTGAAGTCATTAAAACTAGTTTATGTAAACCTTCGACTTCAACTGTAGTTAATATAACTAGACATGCAATCATAATTGACTGTAGCGCATATGGCACCCACAAGCTACCGGTGGCTGAAAACACAGTTATCGAGTGATGAATTTCCAGGCAAGGGCTGTCCATTTAAAAATCATTCCTTCCTCCCTCACCCCTTGCCCTGCACGTGTACGCACATCAGAAGTCATATACGCCATCAGAAGTATCCACTTAATTTGAGGGGAGAGGGTTTGGAATGCAGCCCATGTCTGAGGATGTCGGGAGATTACGTTGAAACCGGCCACTAGGGGCAACAGTGAGCACTGTTACCTTCAAGTAAATTTTGGTTTTGCTACAGCATTGTGGATGGATATGGCAGATGGGTGTAAGCATCTGCCTCTGGTGCGAAAGGTAGCATGTTTGAATCCAGCGATAGAAAACTGAGATTTTTGTTTTAAGCCTATCCCAAACCTTAACCCTTACCTTAGGTTAATGCCTAAACTTGACCTTAAACACTTCGAGATTTGACGTTTGGAACAACTTCGAAATTTGGTGTTTGAGAAACATGGATGAACATCTAATTCTGATAATAGCCTGCTCATATTTTTCCTATGAAAAACGGCTTGACTTACTTTTGATATTACCCTAATAAAGTTTAGAAACTTTAGTGAAGGTTTGGTGTGGCTATTATTAAGCTTTAGCTACTGCAGGCCTATTATGAAGGCAGTGTGCACCAATACTCCAACTGACTCTCACTGTTGAACTTGAGGTGAGGAAGAATGTTTCAGGCCTACCAGTCACTCCTATAATCTAACAATATCATGCTTATCTTTATACAAAATATTTTGATCTAAAATTCTGTAGGTCTCTATCTGTATAGCAGACGCAGTAACCATCTGACGAAAAAATGGCGTCCGGTGTCGTAGCATGCCGCAGGCATCCCTCTCTCTCTGGGGCCAACACTTCTCTTCCTCATATATATTGTGATGGAAAAGGTTATCATGTGAAGAGACAGCCTTGAAAATGTTCATCTTGTTCTTCATGTCATAAATAATCCTTGGTTCCTGCCTGTGCTTGGTAAAGATATGGGGGGGGGGACGACACATGACCGCCTCCTTAGGACCATCTGTCAGAACGCCTAGAAGATGTTCTATAAGTTAAGATCGGGTTGGTACCTGTATGTGTCTGGCACAATCTCCTATATAACTTCTCTGTGTAAGCAGTATATAAGAGATCTAACGGGACTGCCCTGAGGGAGCTCACTTCAGACCGGTACTTTATGCATCTAAGTTTGACTGTGACCGCTCCAGATTCATTTAAGATTCTTTGAGTGTCCCTGTGTAGAATTTCCACAGCAATATATATAGTGCGTTCGGAAAGAATTCAGACCCCTTGACTTTTTCAAATTCTTGTTATGTTACAGCCTTATTCTAAAATTGATTTAATTAGTTTTTTTCCTCATCAATCTACACACAAAACCCCATAATGACAAAGCGAAAACAGATTTTTGAAATCTTTGCAAATATATTAAAAATCAAAAACAGAAATACCTTATTTACATACAGTGGGGCAAAAAAGTATTTAGTCAGCCACCAATTGTGAAAGTTATCCCACTTAAAAAGATGAGAGAGGCCTGTAATTTTCATCATAGGTACACTTCAACTATGACAGACAAAATGAAAGAAAAAAATCCAGAAAATCACATTGTAGTATTTTTAATGAATTTATTTGCAAATTATGGTGGAAAATAAGTATTTGGTCACCTACAAACAAGCAAGGTTTCTGGCTCTCACAGACCTGTAACAACTTCTTTAAGAGGCTCCTCTGTCCTCCACTCATTACCTGTATTAATGGCACCTGTTTAAACTTGTTAGCAGTATAAAAGACACCTGTCCACAACCTCACAGTCACACTCCAAACTCCACCATGGCCAAGACCAAAGAGCTGTCAAAGGATACCAGAAACAAAAGTGTAGACCTGCACCAGGCTGGGAAGACTGAATCTGCAATAGGTAAGCAGCTTGGTTTGAAGAAATCAACTGTGGGAGCAATTATTAGGAAATGGAAGACATACTAAATACTTTTTTGCCCCACTAAGTATTCAGTCTTTTTGATATGAGACTCAATTTAGCTCAGGTGCATCCTGTTTCCCATTGATCATCCTTGAGATGTTTCTACAACTTGATTGTCCACCTGTGGCCAATTAAATTGATTGGACATTGATTTGGAAAGGCACAACCTGTCTATATAAGGTCCCACAGTTGACAGTGCATGTCAGAGCAAAAGTCAAGCCAAGAGGTCGAAGGAATTGTCCGTAGAGCTCCGAGACAGGATTATGTCGAGGCACAGAACTGGGGAAGGGTACCAAAACATTTCTGCAGCATTGAAGGTCCCCAAGAACACAGTGGCATCCATCATTCTTAAATATAAGAAGTTTGGAACCACCAAGACTCTTCCTAGAGCTGGCCGCCGGGCCAAACTGAGCAATCAGGGGAGAAGGGCCTTGCTCAGGGAGGTGACCAAGAACCCAATGGTCACTCTGACAGAGCTCCAGAGTTCCTCTGTGGAGATGGTTGTCCTTCTAGAAGGTTCTCCCATCTCTGCAGCACTCCACCAATCAGGCCTTTATGGTAGAGTGGCCAGATGGAAGCCACTCCTCAGTGAAAGGCACATGACAGCCTGCTTGGAGTTTGCCAAAAGGCACATAAAGGACTGTCAGACCATGAGAAACAAGATTCACTTTCCAACAGGACAACGACCCTAAAGACACAGTCAAGACCACGCAGGAGTGGCATCGGGACAAGTCTCTGAATGTCCTTGAGTGGCCCAGCCAGAGCTCGGACTTGAACCTAATCGAACATCTCTGGAGAGACCTGAAAATAGCTGTGCAGCGACGCTCCCCATCCAACCTG
Organism: Oncorhynchus mykiss; assembly: GCF_057628025.1. Taxonomy (NCBI): domain Eukaryota; kingdom Metazoa; phylum Chordata; class Actinopteri; order Salmoniformes; family Salmonidae; genus Oncorhynchus; species Oncorhynchus mykiss. Next base: position 90,663,642 of record NC_143033.1, on the reverse strand, counting down.
ACAGAGCTTGAGAGGATCTGCAGAGAAGAATGATAAATACTCCCCAAATACAGGTGTGCCAAGCTTGTAGCATCATACCAAAGAAGACTCACGGCTGTAATCGCTGCCAAAGGTGCTTCAACAAAGTGCTTAGTAAAGGGTCTGAATACTTATGTAAATGCTATATTTCAGTTAAGTTCATCATACATTTGCAAAAACAAAAACTGAAACCTGTTTTTGGTTAGCCATTGTGGGGTAGTGTGTGTAGATTGATGAGGGGAATAAACAACTTAATAGATTTTAGAATAAGGCTGTAAGGTAACAAAATGTGGAAAAAGTCAAGGGGTCTGAATCTGTTGTGCTTGAAGCTATTTCACAGAAGCCTTTTGAGCTGCTGGAAAGCTTGATGAAATATCTTTCCTTTAAGACCACTTTACTGGTCTCCATTCAACCCACAAAGCTAGTGAGTGAGCTGCGTTCACCATTAGTGTCAGGCTTTTTCCAAGGTTTCCTTGTTACCCAACCCCACCTCTATGCCTAAGGTCAGCAGCAATTACAATTGTCTCGCCTTGAAGCTTGTGACTTACCAACCGTCGGCCTTCCTTTCTATGGAAGAAGAGCATCTCCAATGTTTGTGTCCAGAGGAAGGCCTGAGAGCTCACTCCAACAGAGCTTGGGCACTGTTCAAGGGCATCTCAGATTTGCGGTGCAGCTTTTTGGTTATCCCCTCTTTTTAATGAGGATCTACCAGATTATAAATCTCAGTGCCTTCTTTGGCGCATTACTGTACTCAGTGTCGGGCCCTCTGTGGATTGATACTTTGAGACTACCTGGCTTCTGAGAGCATATTTGCGATATAGGAGTTGGCCATATTCCACGTGGGATATCGAAGTGTATAATTGAAAGAGAACGTATGGTTCTTACGGAACTTTCTAAGCAAACAGCTGGAGGCAGGGCTTTCTCCTATAGAGCTCCATTTTTATGGAATGGTCTGCCTACCCATGTGAGAGACGCAAACTCGGTCTCAACCTTTAAGTCTTTACTGAAGACTCATCTCTTCAGTGGGTCATATGATTGAGTGTAGTCTGGCCCAGGAGTGTGAAGGTGAACGGAAAGGCTCTGGAGCAACGAACCGCCCTTCCTGTCTCTGCCGTGCCGGTTCCCCTCTTTCCACTGGGATTCTCTGCCTCTAACCCTATTACAGGGGCTGAGTCACTGGCTAACTAGGGCTCTTTCATACCGTCCCTAGGAGGGGTGCGTCACCTGAGTGGGTTGAGGCACTGATGTGATCTTCCTGTCTGGGTTGGCGCCCCCCCTTGGGTTGTGCCGTGGCGGAGAACTTTGTGGGCTATACTCGGCCTTGTCTCAGGATGGTAAGTTGGTGGTTGAAGATATCCCTCTAGTGGTGTGGGGGCTGTGCTTTGGCAAAGTGGGTGGGGTTATATCCTTCCTGTTTGGCCCTGTCCGGGGGTGTCCTCGGATGGAGCCACAGTGTCTCCTGACCCCTCCTGTCTCAGCCTCCAGTATTTATGCTGCAGCAGTTTGTGTCGGGGGGCTAGGGTCAGTTTGTTATATCTGGAGTACTTCTCCTGTCCTATCCGGTGTCCTGTGTGAATTGAAGTATGCTCTCTCTAATTCTCTTTCTCTCTCGTAGGACCTGAGCCCTAGGACCATGCCTCAGGACTACCTGACATGATGACTCCTTGCTGTCCCCAGTTCACCTGGCCGTGCTGCTGCTCCAGTTTCAACTGTTCTGCCTGTGATTATTATTATTTGACCATGCTGGTCATTTATGAACATTTGAACATCTTGGCCATGTTCTGTTATAATCTCCACCCGGCACAGCCAGAAGAGGACTGGCCACCCCACATAGCCTGGTTCCTCTCGAGGTTTCTTCCAAGGTTTTGGCCTTTCTAGGGAGTTTTTCCTAGCCCCCGTGCTCTTACACCTGCATTGCTTGCTGTTTGGGGTTTAGGCTGGGTTTCTGTACAGCACTTTGAGATATCAGCTGATGGACGAAGGGCTATATAAATAAAATTGATTTATGGTAACTCTCACTATTAGTGAGATGTCTCACCGCATTCCCCTACAAGGGTGTGAGAGAATAATCAGAGGTCGGGCGAGGGGCTCATGCCAATCGCCTTTACACCTGTCTGTACCAACAGAGGTGTGTAATAGGTTCTTCAAGCTTCTGAGATTCTGATGAATCCCACATATGAGATATCAGAAAACCGGGGTTACGCTAGTAACCTTAAATTATAACATAAAATAGAACTAATAAATGCACTAATAAATAAGGTTTCTAATTCTTACCCATGTTGGCACTCTCTTCTCGGGCTTCCATATCCTGTCTGGAGGATTAAAAGAGAGCTCTCTCAGTTATACATATTTTTCTTAATAGTTGTCCCCAAGGTAAGTAACAATGCATGATAATCCAATACAGATTACAGTAACATGGCACTCTATTAAAGGAGCTGTTTTAGTTGACTGATTGCAGACTTGTAAACCAGAAATGAGGTAAGGAATTTATACTGTGTAGGCTATTATGTGTGTACTTTATTAAGATTCAGTCAAAATTCAAGGTGAACATGTAAACTACCTTACTGGTGTAGGATCTTAATTTGAGCAAGTTTGCTACTGCAGGAAAATAATCCTGCAACAAAGGAAATGTGAATTATTCTGTGGATTATAATTAATGGACCTTTTTGTATGGGTTGATAGATTTTTCATAAGGGAAAATCAAGTCTGAAATTTCTAAGTGGAAATTACAAACTTCAGAAGCCTTTTAAACCTCAAATACAATACAAGTTATCCTGCGACAGGGTGATCAAATTAAGATCCAACATCTGTATGTTATGTCTTGTACCAGAATATGCTCGTTTTTACTAAAAATATTTATATTTTATATTATTTTGTTTGTGTTTCAGAAATGTGTGGGTGGCTAGGACACATTTGTGTTGTAGTTTTTTTTGTTGTTTTATTTGGGGATGTTACTTCTTGCCACTGGGGGACAGTAATACATAAAATGATGGGTCAGGTCATAGGTTAGTTTAGGTTTCAATTATAAAGTCAATCTTAATGTGACTTGGATTTAAAAGGAATAGCGCTGAGAGTGGTGCACAAAATATGGTGAAAGGAAACTCTTGCCCATGTTTACACCAATCCAATGCTTTTTAACTTTAGTAGTAGGCCTACATGTAAGAATAATTAAGTAATCTACCTAGCTGATTTAGCTGGTGATAGGATAGTGATAGTGATGCACAAGCTAGGCTATTTAAAACATCATCATCCCCTGGCCGAATTTATCCGCCAGATGCAGGGTTTGAAAACCTCATTGAAATCCCATTCTATTTTTTTCTACAAAACAAATACTAAAACTGAACATAATTCATAATGGTTTTTATTTTAGTTAGTTATGTGTACCAAAGAAAAAATTAAGTAACAAATCCTTTTGAAAAATGTATTTCAGTTTACTAAATCATTTTTTCATTATTCATTTTCGTTTAGAATTGAGTTTTAGTTTACTATAATAACCTTGATAGCCACTGCCAACAATTAGCAACAATAGCATTTCTGGACAATCTCCCCCATTTAGCTTAGTATTAGGCTACATTTCATTGCCAAATGTTATGATGATTTGGACATGACATAAAATAAATGCTAAACAGGGGAGATTGGCTTTACATGCCAATTTGTTCCCAAAATACTAGCAATTCTCGTCAATAGGTTGCACATATATGTCCAAAAAAAGTATATGTTTAACTCAATCTACTCTTCCCCTTCCCTGTTTGGTGATACATTTCAAGTGAACGACATGCAAAGTGGTTTTGGGGGTGCTCAGCACTTCTTCTTTCAAACAAACACCTAGCAACATCTAAAAGTCAAAACTACGCTTTGTATGAGAGCTAACATGTTTGTGTGGCTGGCATTGTTGTAGAGTCATAAATGTAAAAAAAAAAAAAAACATTTTTAGCAACTTTCTGTGATTGCGGCATAGCATAATGCAACGCACAAGTAGGAAAAATGTAACTTGTGCGAACATGCGCAATCCACCACAGGCCAGTCTGGCGGCTGGACCGCAACTGTCCGGAGTGCCTCCATTGAAAATGAATATACAGTTGAAGTCGGAAGTTACATACACTTAGGTTGGAGTCATTAAAACTTGTTTTTCAACCACTCCAAAAATTTCTTGTTAACAATCTATAGTTTTGGCAAGTCGGTTTGGACATCTACTTTGTGCCTGACAAGTAATTTTTCCAACAATTGTTTACACACAGATCATTTCACTTAATTCACTGTATCACAATTCCATTGGGTCAGAAGTTTACGTACACTAAGTTGACTGTGCCTTTAAACAGCTTGGAAAATTCCAGAAAATTATATCATAGCTTTAGTCTGATAGGCTAATTAACATAATTTGAGTCAATTGGAGGTGTACATGTGGGTGTATTTCAAGGCCTACCTTCAAACTCAGTGCCTCTTTGCTTGACATCATGGTAAAATTGAAAGAAATCAGCCAAGACCCCAGACAAAAAATTGCAGACCTCCACAAGTCTGGTTCATCCTTGGGAGCAATTTCCAAAAGCCTGAGGTACCACGTTCATCTGTACACACAATAGTACGCAAGTATAAACACAATGGGACCACGCAGCTGTCATACCGCTCAGGAAGGAGACGCGTTCTGTCTCCGAGAGATTAACGTATTTTCGTGCGAAAAGTGCAAATCAATCCCAGAACAACAGCAAAGGACCTTGTGAAAATGCTGGAGGGAACTTGTACAAAGGTATCTATATCCACAGTAAAACGAGTCCTATATCGACATAACTTGAAAGGCCTCTCAGCAAGAAAGAAGCCACTGCTCCAAAACCATCGTAAAAAAAGCCAGACTACGGTTTGCAACTGAACATGGGGTCAAAGATCGTATTTTTTGGAGAAATGCCTTCTGGTCTGATGAAACAAAAATAGAACTGTTTGGCAATGATGCACTTTGTAATGTTTGGAGGAAAAAGGGGGAAGCTTGCAAGCCGAAGAACACCATCCCAACCGTGAAGCACGGGGGTGGCAGCATCATGTTGTGGGGGTGCTTTGCTGCAGGAGGAACTGGTGCACTTCACCAAATAGATGGCTACATGAGGAAAGAAAAGTATGTGGATATATTGAAGCAACATCTCTAGACATCAGTCAGGAAGTTAAAGGTTGGTCGCAAATGGGTCTTCCAAATGGACAATGACCCCAAGCATACTTCAAAGTTGTGGCAAAATGGCTTAAGGACAACAAAGTCAAGGTATTGCAGTGGCCATCGCAAAGCCCTTTTCTATAGCCCCTCAATACAATAGAAAATGTGGGGGCAGAAAAAGCATGTGTGAGCAAGGAGCAGCTCTGTCAGGAGGAATGGGCCAAAATTCACCCAACTTGTTGTGGGAAGCTTGTGAAAAGCTACCTGAAATGTTTGACCCAAGTTAAATTTAAAGGCAATGCTACCAAATACTTATTGAGTGTATGTAAACTTCTGACCCATTGGGAATGTGATGAAAGAACTAAAATATTAATTAAATCATTCTCTCTACTATTATTCTAACATTTCACATTCTTAAAATAATGTGGTGATCCTAACTGACCTAAGAAAGGGAATTTTTACTAGGATTAAATGTCAGGAACTGTGAAAAACTGAGTTAATGTATTTGGCTAAGGTGTATGTAAACTTCCAACTTCAACTCTGTCCCTCACAATGATCTTAACTGTGTTTTTATTACACAACTCAATTAAACACAGACTGTCCACGACAGCATACCCAGGTAGTCTTTACAATTGCTTCTCAGGCACCTGGTAAAATTAAGATTGTAGCCACTTGATGGCTCTGAATGCAGTCAGCATACAGCCAAAGCACTTTTGGAGCTAACTTGTGGTCTCAAATCGTATCCTGATGTCAACGGAAGATGAGAGTCTTATTCATAGCTAGCTAAATTAGCCATGTTAACATACATTTAGAAAAAACAAGATCTATTAACTGTCTAGCTATAGCGTTAGCAACGTTTCGTGGTCAATGCAGCCAGGTCACCCGTGATACAAGTCAGTATTTGACACCCATCCATGTCTTAGGACTTTGGGAGATGTGGAAACTGTTCACTAGGGGCAACAGTGAGCACTGTTACCTTTTCAAGTAAGTTTCGGGTTTTGCTAGGGCATTTTGGGCGGGGATGGCAGATGGGCATAAGCATCTGCCACTGATTCCAAAGGTTGCTCGTTTGAATCCAGCAGTATAATTTAATTTTTGTTCTAAGCCTATCCCAAACTTTAACCCTTACCTTAAGGTTAGACATGAACTCTGAATGGTTAAAATTTCGTAGTTAATTCCTGAACTTAACCCTAACCTTAAACATGTGTAGTTAATGCCAGAATTTAACCTTCAACACTTCAAAATGTGATGTTTGGAACAACTTCGAAAATGTAAGTTTGAGAAACATGGACTGTGACTAATCAATTTGTCTATTCAAGCACTGAATATCAGCTACCCAACTTAATCAGGAGTAATCGTGAGCCTATTTGCAATATGTTTACACAGCAGGAAATGCAGAAGTACTTTCTTTTTCGCATACGGATACAAACTTCAAACCACTAATCATGGCAATGGGGTGAAACTCCTGGACAACAGTTGTGATTGTCCATTCCATATTGTCCATTTTCCTTTGACCTGTCCTGTTTTTAGGATATGTTGGTTCTTATTGTGACAGCACATTTTATGTTTGATTGAGCGCCATTTAGTTAAGGCTACTTGATCGGAGAAACCTGCATTGTATAAACTCTCATTGTCATACATCTTATCTCCAGCCTGTAGGCTACAGAAAAGGCCACATACTCTTTCTACCATATCCAATATCTGTTACATGATTTATGTTACATGATATTTTTTGACGGATGTGATTTGTCTTTCCAACAGCACCCTGGAGAGGTGCACTGGGAATTGAAAAGCAAAATATTTAGCACCCTAACCTTTGACAAAGTGGGCACTGCTTATCACAGGGCGGCATCAGCGCTCACCTAAAAAGAGTTTGAGAGAAATTGTCATTGTTTTTTTCAGCAGAATTATGTAAGATTTTATATGTTGTTGGAGGTGCATCTTGGTCAGTTTAGCTCAGAAAATGCCGCCCTAGTCAATCTGCAGTCATAGGCGACTGCCTAATGAGCGTGCCGGCTGTGGCCCTTAGCCGCCACGGGGTGGCAGGGCGGCAGAATGGCCGGCCTCACATAGGGTGGCAGAATGGGAAGGACCTGTTAGCCGTGGTATATTTTCCATATACCACAAACCCCTGGGGTGCCTTATTGATATTATAAACTGGTTACCAACATAATTAGAACAGTAAACAAGTAATTTTGTGTCGGGTAATTTGGGTCCTGGGTGCTGATTGGAATAAAGCTGTGGTACATCAGACATTATAAACTGAGTGGTTCGAGCCCTGAATGCTGATTGGCTGACAGCCGTGGTATATCAGACTGTATAGCAAGGGTATGACAAATCATTTATATTTACTGCTCTAATTACGTTGGTAACCAGTTTATAACAGCAATAAGGCACCTCGGGGATTTGTGGAATATGGCCAATATACCACGTTGCATCTTGCCTAAAGAACAGCCCTTAGCAGTGGTATATTGTCCATATACCATTGTCCATATACCACACCCCCTCTGGCCGTATTGCTTAAATATACCACAGCTTTCAGCCAATCAGCATCCAGGACCCAAATTATCCTGTTTATAATACTGTATAATGCGAGAACACACTTGTCTTTCTGCATGCTCTGTTCCGTCAGCACCCTCTCCTCCTGCTGCATGGCCACCTGCTCCGACTCCTGCTCAGCCCGAGGTTGTGTGATAGCGGAACTATCGTACATGGACCTTGACCTGCAAAACAAAAGCACAAAACAGTCACAAGAGACAAGTTATTGTTAGCTTGGGCTAATGCCAGTACTGTGCAGACTGGTCCTGTCTCATGTGTACAATAGCATATAGTAATTGCCAGCATCTGTTGGCAAATTGTATTTCATATTTGAACTTTAATAAATCACCAACCATTGCTCTTACCACTGTAGGACATTTAAAGGCAGATGGAAAAAAACTAAAGTGTTCTTCATTTACAGTCCATTCATAAACCATCACTTTAAATAAAAAAAAATGTTACCTTTATTTTTATTTAACCTCATCACATGCACCATATATCAATTTTGGAATCAATGTACTTCATAGTTTGTTTTTCATGCACACAAGTCACAACAGACACATCATGCTACCCACTCACACATGAAGTTTCGTATCGTCTCAGCTGTTGTGTCTTTACCGGGCTCAATTGAACCACAATGGCCACAGCAGATACCCAATCACAATACTATGTTAACGTTACATTTTTGGCTGTGTTTGGTTGTGTGGTTAAAACTTGAGAAGTAAGAGAAAACATAAATAAGTCCAAATGAGGCCAAAGGCGCTGTAGTGTACAGCAGGGTTCCGGTCATTTGAGGAAGTAAACTGAAAATCAATTAAATATTTGAAAAAATTGCATTTATGCCCAATGATTTCACAACAAGATAAAAGGAAAACAATTTATTTAAAAAGTGTCAAGTTTTAAACGTTTTTATTCAAATCACTTCCAGAATTGAGTGACTTAAATTGGAATTGACCCCAACCCTGGTTTAGCCTACAGTATGGTCCGAAATCATAGCTTCCTACAAAGCTTCCATAATGCTATCTTATTAACTACGTCTGTTTGTGTTTGGACATTTTCTCCTGTAATTGCTTTAATACCAAAGAGCTGGTACTGTCCAAGTACATAAGTAATGAATGTTTTCAACTCACCTCAAAAAAATAAGTAACACTTTATCACTGTATTTAAATGCATCGTAGGCTAAGAACAATGCAGCATCTGGTGGGCTCCGGCCTCTCTGTGTAGTGAAGAGTGAGAGCTGTGGAATAAGAGCTGTGAAATAAAGCAATGGACATTTCTAAGTCCCGCCCAAATTAGAGCTATCAAATAAGTTGTCCCTCCCTTGTCTGAGCACTGTAAGTTTCGTTTGGTAGAAAACCAACGTTTGGAGTGGCAATAACTGACGTAAAGAAAAAATACATACAGCCCCTATAATTTTCAATCAAACCGTTTGAACCACCTGTAACTGCAGTTTTAAAATGAAAGACATGAGGAAGGGACTGTAAACTAAACTAAATATAGCTTAGACGATGAGGTTACACCCACTGTAAAATTCGTTCAGCTAGGCTTCTATTTTTGTACAGAACAAAGGTGACTAAGACAGATGGTGAAGCAATAGCAGTGGTAATTCAAATGAATAGTTCAAACAAAATGAGTCTTTCTCTTGGCACAAAATGTTTTTCAGACCCATGTATCTGACAAGTATTTGCATAGATCTGTCAAGGGAGATACAGTGCCTTCAGAAAGTATTGTTGGGGTAGGTTCCTTGTTCCTTGTCAATCATTTGCTTATTGGTGAAATCAGCAATCAGACAATATCTTTAAGCAAATCAATCATTAATTTATTAATGCAATTGCAGACAGAAGTTGACAACGGGAACAGGGTAGCCTAGTGGTTAGAGTGTTGGACTAGTAACTGAAAGGTTGCGAGTTTGAATCCCCGAGCTGACAAGGTACAAATCTGTCGTTCTGCCCCTTAACCCACTGTTCCTAGGCCGTCATTGAAAATAAGAATTTGTTCTTAACTGACTTGCCTAGTAAAATAAAGGTAAAAATAGCACGCATGTTTCCCAAGTAAGTTCTGCAAAATAGGAAAGTGTCCAAGTTGCTTTAATATGCTTGCAGTCAACCTCTAGTGATGTAACCTTCTACTCACGAGACCAGACCCATGCATATACAGTTATACAAACTGTATATGGTAAAACGGAACTTTAAAAAAAAAACATTCTGAGAATGGAAGTGAAAAATGTTAGGTTGCAGGGAGGTTCTGAGAACATTTTACTATGTTTTCCTGGGAGGTTTTATTAACGTTCTGATGGAAATTATAGGCTACTTGAAGGTAATTAAATAACATTCTGAAAACACATTTCAATAAGATTTAATAAAAATGCTAGCTTATATGTTTTGAACTCCAAGCACAGCATCAAAAAGAAATGTAGGTGAGGTGAGGCCTCATTTAACACAGTAAATTCATCAGGCTTAAGCCATGTTTCAGTCAGGCCAATCACATCAAGATTATGATCAGTGATTAGTTCATTGAATATAACTGCCTTGGAAGTGAGGGATCTAACATTGAGTAGCCCCATTTTGAGATGTGAGGTATCACAATCTCTTTCAATAATGGCAGGAATGGAGGAGGTCTATATTCCAGTGAGATTGCTAAGGCGAACACCACCATATTTAATTTTGCCCAACCTAGGTCGAGGCACAGACACAGTCTCAATGGGGATAGCTGAGCTGACTACACTGACTGTGCTAGTGGCAGACTCCACTAAGCTGGCTAACAGCCTGCTGCCTGGCCTGCACCCTATCTCATTGTGGAGCTAGAGAACATCTTTGGGACAGGGGGCAGTATATTCACGTCCGGATGAAATGCGTGTCCAAAGTAAACGGCCTGCTACTCAGACATGCATATTATCAGTATAGATTAAAAACTGTCAGATTCAAAACTGTTTGAATCATGTCTGTGAGTATAACATAACTTATTTGGCAGGCAAAACCCTGAGGACAAATGGTTCAGATCTTTTTTTTTTTGAGGTCCCTCGCTTTTCAATGGGTTTTCATTGGAAATTTCTAATCAACTTTCCTGCTGTTCCAATCGCTTCGACTAAATGTCAACAGTCTTTAGAAATTGGTTGAGGTTATTCCTTTGAGAAATGAAGACGTAACACTGTTCAGAATGAGGCTCCAGTCTAGTGTACTCTTTGTTAGAGGCGCGTGACCTGAAATGCACGCTCCACTTTGTTTTCCTCCGGTATTGAACACAGATCATCCAGTCTTCAATTTTATCAATTATTTACGTTAAAAAAATACTTCAACTTGTATTAGGAAAGTAGTTTGCCTGCAGGGTTGAAATATGCTTTTCTCTCTTTGTTTACTGGGGTGCTATCCTCAGATAATAGCATTGCTTGCTTTCACCGAAAAGCCTTTTTGAAATCTGACATGTTGGCTGGATTCACAACACGTGTAGCTTTAATTTGGTATCTTGCATGTGTGATTTCATGAAAGTTTGATTTTTATAGTAATTTATTTGAATTTGGCGCTCTGCATTTTCACTGGCTTTTAGCCAGGTGGGACGCTAGCGTCCACATATCCCAGAGGTTAAAAAAAAAAAATATTAAAACTATAACAGTTAATTCATGTAATAAATGAAGACCTATTTAACTGCCAATCATTATACAGACAATATGATTGAATAAAACATGTTGTATTGGGTCATCACTCAAAGCTAGGATGAGAGAAAACACCATTCTGACAGCAAAACCCAGAATGTGAAGTGAGTGCTTTCTGTAATCATCCTGTCATGACTTGTAGCTGAACCAGTTTTAGTAAAGGCCTCGTGAGTCAGAGGTCAAGCAAATAACACTTTGGGTGACGCCCTGCAAAAAAACCACAATCAGATCACATATTGCCTTATGTACAGCACAAAGCTATCAGAGATAAGTAGAAAAGATAAACACATTCTGCTTTTACCAGTGTTCAGTTCAAACACCCTTTGGACTATCTGTCCTCGCCTGCACAGGAAGACAGGCACTGAAATAGTACTGATTCAAGAGAGAAAAGCAGCATCTGCAGCAGGAAGCAAAACTATTCCAGACACATCTACCCTCACAGAGCTCACATACATAACACAGTGTTATTTAAAAAGGCACAATGGCCACATCTCATGATTATCAATGACAGTCGTTATCATGTCTTCACCCTCATCATTAAGAGAAATAAGATTCCACAGTAAAAATACCATTGTCGACTTGTCTTTCAACAACATCAACAGAAGAATTCCTCCCTTGCTTTGCCAAGTATTTTGTGCCCAACAATACTTGAATACCTCACAATACTTGACATTAGGAGGGACTCCATTGCAAATAAAACAGATTCTCTCTGTACTACACATTACGGCCCCCACTAGTTCATTTCAGCCCTGGCTTCTTGATGCTTCGAGGGACATTGGGACGATTCCATTCGGAGCCATTTTGTCTCAGTCGAGCAGGAAAGGCACTTGGTTTGGGCTGCTGCTCCCCCCCGTCGGCAGCTCCCAGGCACTGCAGGCCTGGTCCTCACCAGCACAGGACAGAGCAACAGAGCAACAGTATGTGTCCACTTGTAAGGCAATGCTCCTCTGTGCAGCACTCATCCACCACCCCTCGTCGGCTCTCAGGCAGGCTCCGTGTCCGGTGTGGCTGGATGTGGCACAGGCAGTATGTGTGGCTCAGGTGGGATGGGATCTGTAAGGGGGGTTTCTGACTGTGTGGGGGGTTCTGAGGGCAACACTGTCTGTGGAGGCAGGTCTGGCAGTGTGGATGAGGGTGATGTAGGCTGTACTGGTTGAACTGGTAATGATGTGGATGATACTGGCTCTGCTGGTAATGTGGTTGGCACTGACTGTGGGGGGGTTGTTGTGATTGACAGTGACTGTATGGGTGTGGAGTCTGATACGGTCACTGACTGTATGGGTGCTGTGGATGGAATTGTGTTTGACACCTCAGGGTGTGAGGGTACTGTGTTTGACGGTGTGGGTTCCTCTGGCTGCGACGTGTGTGTCTGCAGCGGGGGGGTGGTCTCGGGGTGTGTGTAGGGAGTCCGTATCCAGGAGAGCTGCTCTGAGCTAGAGTAGTAGGGAAGGAATGACCTCTCGTGGGCACAGGTGCGCATGGCCAGGTAGGTGTGGCGCAGCAGGTGGGGGAAGCGGGAGGTGAAGTAGGAGACAAAGTCATCAGGGATGGAGCCCAGAGTCTCCTGGACCTCTGCTGGTAACTCCCTGTAATGGTGCTTCTATAGGAGGGACAAAAGAAGAAGGATTCATATACACAGACATCTAAATCAGGTAAACACGCATCATTTAGCTGGAAAGACACCCATACCTTGTTTCTCATGGCACGGAGAAGATCTCTGACAGACCCTCCTTTATACGACCGGAATTTGCGTAGGTCTGACAAGAGAAAATACATGCAATGAGTAATCCACACAGTACATTCTAATAATTTATCCTAAAATGTATCATTTATCCTAAAAGTCTCATAATACAGCAAGATTGAAATACCTCAATGTCCTGGTTTAAAGTTAGATATCCTATAAATATAGTCTACCTGTCAGGAAATCTTCAGCCGACTAGTTCTCCACATGGCATGAAAACTAAAACATAACAACAAGCTAAATAGACAAATGACTGACATGCAAATTAAAAACTCATGAATGCAACAGTCACAACAAACCTTCTCTTACCATTTCTTTCACATACAGTGGCATATTAAGATTAGAACAACCCTATGAAACAACCCTATTCAGATGAACACTCAACAGGAAGCAAAGCAGCCTTTCAGGTTGAGAAGAGCTCAGCTAAATGCTGCAGTCTGGATTGACAGGAAACGCAAACCACATCCACAGTCACTGCATTTTATATCAATGACTACACTCACATCTCTTCTGCACTTGAGAAACATTAACCCTAACTGGGCAACTAAAACTGTAGTAGGTCATCATTTCTTAATGAAATATATACCCTTTAATTTATTAAAGGCACCAGCATAGTAGTAGGGTTAAAACTGAACTCAGACCAGTCTCTTTACCAGTCTACACTCATGACATGGACAAAGTCTTGTAAGACTGGTATGTGGTTGTAGCTACAACTGATCTCAGTCCAGTCTCTTACCGGTCTGTAGAGGCACCGTGATGTGTTCCCTCCAGTCCAACTTCACCACGGCCCGCCCCCCTCGCTCCAACTGCCTTACGATTGGTCCGTCCAGCGGCTCCTTCTCTATCCTGTCACTCAAGTCCTACAGGGGAAACAAGATGAAATATGGGTTTTTATTTTTTTTAAAGAAAATGTCGTTATTGAAAAATGTTCCGTTCACAGTTGCATCTCTATACTGATTTATGTGGAACAGTTTAATTAGAAAAGTATTGGATTTGATTGTGACCTGGAAGAATTGCAGCTGTTTCTCCAGGCTCCAGAAGAAGGGGTGTTTGAGCACGCTCTCAGCAGAAGGTCTCCTCTGGGGCTCCATGTTCAGCATCTGTTCTATCAGGTCTGTGGCCACGATGTCCTCTGGGAAAGACAAGACCAAACACTCTCAGTCACTATGGGGCAGTGTGGCAGAATTGGGGTGAGCTATTGTCACTTCTCAAGGGTTATGTTATTGTTCTGTGTTGGACTGTGATGTTATGCATTTCATAACTCCTGTTATGTCTGCACCCTAAAACCAGGCCATTGTGTTCTGGAACTGTTGCTTGTATAAAATAACTTGTAACAATATGATTGTATTATTACCTTCCACTGTAAAAGGGACATGTAGCCATTTATTCTTGGAGCTCCATCCCTGACTGAGATCAGAGAGGGATCTACCTAGCAGCTTCTCGTCTGCATTAAAGATTCACTATTCACTAATTAGTCTCTGCCTAATCTTTGGATCAAATTTTCCACAACAGCGGTCTCTGATGTGAAACAACTGATTGTCAATGTTTGGGTTTGCATTAAACAAAATTGCAATAACATCAGGACCCCGTCTGTCTATAATAACTAATACTGCCTTTACCAAAACTGTCCAATGTAAACTTATTGCTCTCTTTGTACTTTCAAAGGCTGAACTGATGCTCACTAGCAAGGAACTACTGTTTCTTAGACAGTCAACATCCTGGTTTAAATCAAATCACTTCCAAACCAATCCTACACCAACTTCCCCTCACCGCCTTCCTGTGGGTCTGAGAACAGGAAGTGATGTCCTCACCATGTTTGTGGGGCTGTAGCTGGTCCAGGCTGTAGGCTCCCAGCAGTATGTTGGCTTGCCTCTGCAGGGACTTGCCAAAGGGATGACATCCCCAGGACACCACATAGTAGAACACACAGCCTGCAGAGAAGATGTCCACCGTGCACGTCTACAGAGGAAGAGAGAGAGAGGTTGGGCGTTCAATAATGCCGTTCTGTTGATGGTTAGCAATCAATGTCTTTGATAAAGGCAAGATAAGTATGTAACAGTGAACTGCATTCACATCAATTTAAATTAGTATCAGACAGCGACAGTCACAGGCTTTTGTTTCATGACAGCTGCTATCTGTAAAATCAGGACCAGTCATGTGTCCAGTAGGGAGAGGGACCACTCACAGGGTTGTCCTTGCAGTCCTCACTGAGGACCTCTGGGGCGATCCACCCCTCGGTGCCGGGCACCCCGGACCTCCTGCTGAAGCTGTGTCGGCCCACCGCCAGCTTCTTACACAGGCCAAAGTCGGAGATCATGGCCCGCGCCCGACCGTGGGCGTTGGGCATGGACACCAGGATGTTGTGGGGCTTCAGGTCTCTGTGCACTGGGGACGGGAAGAGTGGAGAAGATCAGATCAGACTGGAAGAATAACCTGTAACCTAGGAGATCTTAGATGTTTACTGTACCTAGTCCAGCTGCAGTAGTCTTGTGAATCTTATTGAAAATATTACTGTATGGTAAGAACCTTTTTGTTCTTCATGAAAACCTATATTAAAACCTAGTGGGGCGGCAGGGTAGCCTAGTAGTTAGAGCGTTGGACTAGTGACCGGAAGGTTGCAAGTTCAAACCCCAGAGCTGACAAGGTACAAATCTGTCGTTCTGCCCCTGAACAGGCAGTTAACCCACTGTTCCTAGGCCGTCATTGAAAATAAGAATTTGTTCTTAACTGACTAAAGGTAAAATAAAAAAACATCTTGTGATTATTACCTATATTGAGGGAGTGCAGGTGTGCCAGTCCTGACATGGTCTGCTGCAGCAGCATCACAGGCTCCAGTCCATGCCGATCAAAATCCTGTCTCTCCACATACTGAAAGAGGAAACACAAAGAGTCTGCATCCAGTGAGTGAGTAAAAGTAACAAGAAGCAACTTTAAGAGGATGAATTAATTAATACATGAATGAGAGCGTAAGCTGAAAGGTCAGGAAGAGAGAGGGTGTTGTAGGGCTTAAGACAACTTTGGAGGGCCAGATACATTTGGCTCGTGGGCCGGGTGTTGCAGACCCCTTGGTTTGGTGGTCAGTGAGGCTGCAGTACCTCTTGCAGTGAGGCAGTACACAGCTCTATGGCGATGTACTGGAACTGGCGGTCCCTCTCTGTGCAGAAGTAACGGATGACGTTGGGGTGCTCGTCCGACTCGCGCAGCAGGTCCACCTCACGGTCAGCAAAGCTGAAGCATTCTGGGAGGATCCTCTTGACTGCCACGGCACGGTTGTCAAACTGACCCCTGGTGGACAGAGCAAGGGAAGGTTAGTAGAACATTCCTAAACAGACACTTTACAAAGAAAGGTTGAGTTCTTGTCTGTATGTTTGTAAAACTGAACATTCATCAAAGTAAATGAAAAACGAAGGTTGTGTCCCAATTCTCTTCCCACTTGCACAGAAATAATGGGGATGCGGCCAAAGACTCTGGAGAGTCTATATGACGAGTAGAGATGATTGAACGACTAACTGAGCAGCCTCAAAAAGGCACTTGACTTTCATTTCACTTTGTTACAAAATGTAGATACATTAGCCTGGGGTGAGACTTACTTATACACGATGGTTCCCTCTGCACCGTGTCCCAAAACATTTTTGGGACGGAACATTATCTTTCCAACTCTGACCATGTTGGAGTCCTCATCTGATGAACCATAAAAAAAGCACATCAGATATTGGAATCAGAAGAGTATCTCTCCTTTTCAAAACAATTGCCAGGCATCAAGATGAACAGAGCAGTGCTAGACCTACTGTAAGTGTGTGAGTGAGTATCTGTGAGTAATTGTGTGCGCATTAATGTGTGTTGTCTTTATCAATGTGTGTATCCACTTGTGTCCTCCATACCTCCGTCCTCGTGCTCGTTGGCGGAGCTGCCCAGCTCGGGCACAGACAGGTTGGAGTGGTTGGATGCACGGGGGGTGATGTTGGGGGTGCCGTTGGGACTGCTGTGGTCTGAGTCAGCGTCCGGGGCCAGCAGGGGCAGGTCGGTCCCTGGGGGAGAGAACGGCTGTCTCCTCAGGAGATCCAGCCGCTCATCCAACTGCCTCTGGAACTGTTCATGCTGCAGCTGCTGCTGTTTGTGAACACTCTGGGAGAGGAGAGATGGAGAAGAGGGTGTGTGTAAACCAGAAGTACATGTATAAGTGAGCTATAGTGTTCAAGTTAGGTTTGTGTTATATCCATAACTCAGCATTTCAACTAAACTGTGGCTTTACTTCATACATTTAACACAGAGCCTACCACCATACTGGAACTAAACTGTGGCCTTACTTCCTACATTTAACACAGAACCTACCATCATACTGGAAATAAACTGTGGATTCCTACATTTAACACAGAGCCTACCATCATACTGGAACTAAACTGTGGCCTTACTTCATACATTTAACACAGAGCCTACCATCATACTGGAAATAAACTGTGGATTCCTACATTTAACACAGAGCCTACCATCATACTGGAACTAAACTGTGGCCTTACTTCATACATTTAACACAGAGCCTACCATCATACTGGAACTAAACTGTGGCTTCCTACATTTAACACAGAGCCTACCACCATACTGGAACTAAACTGTGGCCTTACTTCCTACATTTAACACAGAGCCAACCATCATACTGGAACTAAACTGTGGCCTTACTTCATACATTTAACACAGAGCCTACCACCATACTGGAACTAAACTGTGGCCTTACTTCCTACATTTAACACAGAACCTACCATCATACTGGAAATAAACTGTGGATTCCTACATTTAACACAGAGTCTACCATCATACTGGAACTAAACTGTGGCTTCCTACATTTAACACAGAGCCTACCATCATACTGGAACTAAACTGTGGCTTCCTACATTTAACACAGAGGCTACCACCATACTGGAACTAAACTGTGGCTTCCTACATTTAACACAGAGGCTACCATCATATTGGAACTAAACTGTGGCTTTACTTCATACATTTATGTCACTCATGTTCAGCTTGTTGACTGACAATTTGTACAGCCAGGTAGTAACAGCAATACACCAGATCACCACTAGGTGTCAGTGCTCCCTCACCTTGGGGTAGATGATGATGAAGGCTACCCAGCCAGCCAGGAGGAAGGTGCTGAAAATGATGGTGGCCATGTCTTTAAGCATAGAGTCCACAGGGGCCTCCACCCTCACCTGTGAGGTTCGCCCCGGCTGCTCCTGGATGGAGGTGACCGCCGGGGGGCTGGGGCCCACAGTGGGGCCTTCTCCCATGTCACTCTCATTCACCTTCTAGAGGAGGACGAGGGAGAAGATATTTTTTATACCCCAACAAAATCAAATCAAAGAGGAGAGGTTAGTTGGCATGCTGAAGGACTGAAACACACACCTCCTCTAGGGTCTTCTCTGTGGTGGGGGGGATGACATTGCTCTGCTGGCGTGGGATACTGTCAGGGAACTTCTCCAGGATCTTGTTATGGGCATCAGGAGGTGTCTCATGATGACCTGGGAGACAAACGCATCCAACCAGCATCAGCATCATCACTATGATGATATTACAGTGTGTGTAATAACATCTATAACATCAATAACATATTCTTAAATCATTATCATGCTGACATCACTGAAAACCAACTTCCATCCTTATTCTACAGCCACAACTGCATTGAAGTGTATGGACTTGGACAATGCTTGTGTTCCACATTTGAGAACTAACTGAGCATCCAGCAGAGGGCACTATAATAACACAAGGTAGACACTGGGGAGGGGGGAAAATGCACAAGAGGAGTGTTCTCTACCTATGAGGAGCAGGTGGTTCCTCATGAAGTTGATGCGGTTGCGTTCCCTCAGGGCAGAGTTGAATTTGACGCTGGTCCTGGGGGTGATCACACACTCTTCCTCCATTGTTACCTCCTGGCTGTTAGGACCCTCCAGCATGGGGAAGGTGCTGCCTCGGGGCTACAGGAGACACACAAACCACTAGATTATGGAACTTTTTTTAACTAGGGAAGTCACCTAGTGATTGACATCCTTTTCAAGTACTAAGTAGTTCAATGTTAATATACACTACCTGGCCCAAAATATGTGGACACCTGCTCATCGAACATCTCATTCCAAAATCATGGGCGTTAATATGGAGTTGGTCCCCTTTTTGCTGCTATAACGGCCTCCACTCTTCTAGGAAAGCTTTCCACTAGGTGTCGGAACATTGCTGCAGGGACTTGTTTCCATTTAGCCAAAAGAGCATTATGCACTGATGCTGGACGATTAGGCACTGATGCTCGTAGTCTGCGTTCCAATTAATCCTAAAGGTGTTCGATGGGTTTGAGGTCAGGGCTTTTTGCAGCCCAGTTAAATTCTTCCACACTGATCTCAAATCATTTCTGTATGGACCTCGCTTTGTGCACAGGGGCATTGTCATGCTGAAACAGGAAAGGACCTTCCCCCAAACTGTTGCCACAAAGTTTGAAGCACAGAATCTTCTACAATGTCATTGTATGCTGTAGTGTTAAGATTTCCCTTCACTGGAACTAAGGGGCCTAGCTCGAACCGTGAAAAACAGCCCTAGACCATTATTCCTCCTTCATCAAATTTTACAGTTGGCACTATGCAGTCGGGCAGGTAGTGTTCTCCTGGCATCCACCAAATCCAGATTCATCTGTTGTACTGCCTGATGGTGAAGCGTGATTCATCTCTCCAGAGAACGGGTTTCCACTGCTCCAGAGTCCAACGGTGGCGAGATTTACACCACTTCAGCGACGCTTGGCATTGCACATGGTGACCTTAGGCTTGTGTGCCTATTTCATGGAGCTCCCGACGAACAGTTCTTGTGCTGATGTTGTTTCCAGAGGCAGTGTGGAACTCGGTAGTGTTGCAACCGAGGGCAAGTGATTTTTATGCGCTACACGCTTCAGCACTCAAAAAGCTGAATCCACTCATTTGAAGGGGTGTCCACATGTAGTTTAATGTTGTTAAATGTTGACAGAAACTAATACATCCTTTACTACTTAGAAGGATACTGAAATAAGTGGGATGTCAATATCAAACGGATTACGTCAAATTAATCTCAACATCTTATTGTAAATAGATAGCATCAGCAAGACCCCTTATTTCTATCTCATGTTCCTCTGTGCTGCAGGGACCCAGGCCTGAGGGGATTGTGACCTGGGTTGTGGTCAGGTAAATAATCAAACCAACACTAGTGCAGGTCCCTGTGACTTTTAACTCACATCTTTGATCTTGGGCTAAGAGATCAGCTCCCAGAAGCTTCCAGTTGTTTGATGATGTTCTAGATTCTAGACGGAATGTCACATTTTGTTCTAACACAGAAGAGCCTAGTGCCACTCACCACGACCGTGACCCCATCATGCACCAGGGAGGGCGATGCGTACAGGCTGGTGGAGTACTTGCCTACGTAGAGTGTGGCCCTGTGAAGACAACAGAACAGGATAGTCTTAATGTTAGCTTTAAACAAGGAAGAGAAGCCTAATAGTCTACCTCAACCAGGACATTTAGAATAGGGAGATTCTCTATTATACTGTAGACCGCTTTGACTTGAGTCAGAAAACTGCACTATTGGTTACAAACAGACAATTTCACACACACACTACAAGATCACCCACTGAAACTCTTATTTCTCCTTTCTTCTGAAAGCTGGTGTAAATAGAAGTACAGAACTGTTTTGTGAAACCATGACTGAAAGAGTCCATCTGTGTTGGTTAGATATGTATCACTTTATGAACAAATGAAACACCTCTACAAGTCCTGACTACACCACCACTGGCTCATGCGATCATCAAACATAGATATAAAGAGATCTTCAATACACCCCATCAATGATTCAGAGCCCTGGAATGCATATCAAAGCTTTAACACGAGATGGGGCCAACCCCTGTTCTCAGGATGGGGAGATCAACCGTAACACGTGCTGCTTGCAAAATCAACTTACTCAACCCATCAGAAATTACTTGTGAGACTTCAAGAGTTCAGTTAAAGCATTTTCAAAGGGGCCCCTGTTAACAAAATAAATGCCTTGAAGGAAAACATAAGAGAGAAGGAAGTGGCTAAATAAGCGTGAAACTAATTCAACAGAAGTCAAAGGAGAATGGTCTTGGCAGAAATGCTGTGGCAAATGCTAAAGGGTAGAGGCTCTGCTTGGAGTCTTGCTGAGCATATACTGGAGCTGGTAGAAACCAATCAACATTGTTTATAGAAAAGGGTGGGGCTTCTATTCCTAACCCATCAGGACAGAATCCTCAACCCAGATATGCAAATATATACAGTACCAGTCAAAAGTTTGGAAACACCTGCTCATTCAAGGGGTTTTCTTTATTTGTTGCTATTTTCTACATTGCAGAATATATGTGTATGCACATTCAATGCCCAAGGCTATGGGAAGATTTGCATGAAAGTTCAATCTAAAACAGTAGTCCGCTCTACACTTTAAAATACCCACCCCTGGGGGTATTTACTATAGACAAACAATGACATGAGGGTAAAATGGACACAAGTGACAATGAAAAAGTTTCATCCAATTGTCTGTGTTTTTCTATGAAAGCATAAGACACCTACAAAGTCATTTCTTAAGTCAGGGTTGTGCCTCCATAGCTGAGTAACTAAAGGGAAGCCACTGTCGATCACACAGTCTACTTACATGAGTTTGTTTTTGGGCTTCTTCTCCTTGGGGAAGGGATACTTCCACTGTGTGATGCGACCCACCTCGCCTGACATGAAGGTGAGGTAGCGCAGCGTTTCCACAGCGACGTTGGTGAGAGGCACCTTGCGCAGGCCCTCGCGCTGCCATATGTACATGGCCACCACGGGGGAGTTGTAATTCTGGATCCACTGGACGTCACCCGACTCACTGTCCACTGTCACCACCAGCCCGTCACCATTGGAGACAAAGTGGGCCATCTCTATAAGGGGAGGGGGAGAGGAGGGGGGTTACGTAAACTGGGTGTACGTATTGCATCATTGCAACTATGTGAAAGATGACGTGAGGTGGACAATACACATATATAGAAAGAGGTAGAGAGGGAAAGAGATGGAGATGTGAGGAGAGGGAGAGAAACGTGAGGAGAGAGAGGAGAATCATACACTGCTCAAAAAAATAATGGGAACACTTAAACAACACAATGTAACTCCAAGTCAATCACACTTCTGTGAAATCAAACTGTCCACTTAGGAAGCAACACTGATTGACAATAAATTTCACATGCTGTTGTGCAAATGGAATAGACAACAGGTGGAAATTATAGGCAATTAGCAAGACACTCCCAATAAAGGAGTGGTTCTGCAGGTGGTACCACAGACCACTTCTCAGTTCCTATGCTTCCTGGCTGATGTTTTGGTCACTTTTGAATGCTGGCGGTGCTTCCACTCTAGTGGTAGCATGAGATGGAGTCTACAACCCACACAAGTGGCTCAGGTAGTGCAGCTCATCCAGGATGGCACAATGCGAGCTGTGGCAAGAAGGTTTGCTGTGTCTGTCAGCGTAGTGTCCAGAGAATGAAGGCGCTACCAGGAGACAGGCTAGTACATCAGGAGACGTGGAGGAGGCCATAGGAGGGCAACAACCCAGCAGCAGGACCGCTACCTCCACCTTTGTGCAAGGAGGAGCACTGCCAGAGCCCTGCAAAATGACCTCCAGCAGGCCACAAATGTGCATGTGTCTGCTCAAACGGTCAGAAACAGACTCCATGAGGGTGGTATGAGGGCCTGACGTGCACAGGTGGGGGTTGTGCTTACAGCCCAACACCGTGCAGGACGTTTGGCATTTGCCAGAGAACACCAAGATTGGCAAATACGCCACTGGCGCCCTGTGCTCTTCACAGATGAAAGCAGGTTCACACTGAGCACGTGACATACGTGACAGACGCCGTGGAGAACGTTCTGCTTCCTGCAACATCCTCAAGCATGACCGGTTTGGCGGTGGGTCAGTCATGGTGTGGGGTGGCATTTCTTTGGGGGGCCGCACAGCCCTCCATGTGCTCGCCAGAGGTAGCCTGACTGCCATTAGGTACCGAGATGAGATTCTCAGACCCCTTGTGAGACCATATGCTGGTGCGGTTGGCCCTGGGTTCCTCCTAATGCAAGACAATGCTAGACCTCATGTGGCTGGAGTGTGTGTCAGCAGTTCCTGCAAGAGGAAGGCATTGATGCTATGGACTGGCCCGTCCGTTCCCCAGACCTGAATCCAATTGAGCACATCATGTCTCGCTCCATCCACCAACTCCTGGACAGTCTGTGGTGCAACGTGGCGTTGGTGGATGGAGCGAGACATGATGTGCTCAATTGGATTCAGGTCTGGGGAACGGACGGGCCAGTCCATAGCATCATAGCATCCATCCACCAACGCCACGTTGCACCACAGACTGTCCAGGAGTTGGCGGATGCTTTAGTCCAGGTCTGGGAGGAGATCCCTCAGGAGACCATCCGCCACCTCATCAGGAGCATGCCCAGGCATTGTAGGGAGGTCATACAGGCACGTGGAGGCCACACAAACTACTGAGCCTCATTTTGACTTGTTTTAAGGACATTACAGCAAAGTTGGATCAGCCTGTAGTGTGGTTTTCAACTTTAATTTTGAGTGTGACTCCAAATCCAGACTTCCATGGGTTGATACATTTGATTTCCATTGATAATTTGTGTGATTTTGTTGTCAGCAGTTTCAACTATGTAAAGAAAAAAGTATTTAATAAGAATATTTAATTCATTCAGATCTAGGATGTGTTATTTTAGTGTTCCCTTTATTTTTTTGAGCAGTGTATTTAATATTAGTTTCCTTTGATATTGGATGATGTTCAATAGTTATGAGGATGTTGTGAGGATAATGACAGTAGAAAATCATCTCCCTGGATCTATGTTCTATGAGATATGCTTTCAACCAGAGAGCAGGACGATATCAGTAACACAATACTCGTTAGTATCATGGCAAGGAAACAAAAACACGAAGCGGATTTAACTTCTTTAGGAAAACAGCCCTGATGTTGGAAACAAACATCATTGTTGTCATCCAGATTCACACATATTTATTTTCCAAGCTATAGCACACAATATGTTACATCCAGCAGGTTTTTACAGGACCAAAGAGTTACATCTGCTTCCTGTTTTCATTTTTGCCATGAAAAATATATTGTGATACTGGCATCATCACAGCCCTACCAGACAGCAGGTCTCAAACAACTCAGTCTCTCACATACATAGCCTACATTCACTGTCGCTATCGAGAGATATAAACGCATGTCTTACTGTATCTGGTGTCGTCGTCAGGCAGCGTGGAGGCGTAGTCGAAGTAGGTGGCATTCCAGCGGAGCTCTCTACTCTTGGTGTCGTACATGGTGATAGTGTACTCTGGGGAAGGGACAACATCATGTACTGTAGCCTAGAACATGTAGGATATGCCAGAGTAGTGAAACTAAACTCAGCAGGACTTAACCCATGGTGATATTGTGCTTTGGGAAGAAATGGTGAGAGCGCTCATTACAACTATGGTGACAACACTGGCCAAATTCATGTTCCCCTGACAGAGGTATCCCACGTCTCCATGTCTCAAAGCATTTATACTTCTTGGACTGCTGCCCTGGCAGCCTGACCTTTACAACCGCCATAAATATCTACAACAAGCCACACACAAGTCATCTAAAGTGACATCAAAATTAAGCGGATGCCATAGGACACAGGGTATGACAGATCACCGCAGTAATAACTGGGATTACAAATGGGCATGGAAGTAGAGTAGCATTTCCAAGGCAGTAAAGTTGCCCCTAATCGCTGATCAGATTCACATTTTCCCCTCTAATGGTTAAGGTTTGGATTGGGGGAGGGGAGCTGATCCCAGGTCTGTAAAGGGGATGTGAATGAGGATGTGGAAAATTAAACCCAGGGAGAGAAATTTCACTTGCTTTGGCAATGTAAACATATGTTTCCCATGCCAATAAAGCCCCTTAAATTGAAATTGAATTGAAAAGAGGCTTTGCGTTGATGCCAGACTTTTACATAAGTGCCATTAGCAGAGAAGGTTGAGGCGTCCGCATGCTCCCCAGCTGAAACAGTTCAGAAGAGTTTGTGCATATATTATTACATTTTGTGACGTTTTCGTTTGTTTTGGACTTCAGTGAGGGTTTTTGTGTGTTTGGGCACACACATTTCTGTCTGGACGCAAGACGAAGTCGGTAGCCGAAGTCTACGCCCCTTCGTCTGAGATTGGTCAACAGTAGGGATTCTTCAATAAAGTCTGTTGTCATTCGACGTGCGGCGACTCATTTTCATACACATTGTTTAATTGAGAAATAATGCACCAAACATCTTAGTTAGATTCAAAATTGGGCAACAAAGACCTCCTCGACAAAAACCGTAATGAAATGACAGATTCCTTGAGTTAGATTAATTCTGACTATTTTGAGGAAGTGTACACTGACTACGCTGTCTCAAAAATGGACAAATAGTACAACAGCTGCTTTTTTCTAGTTTTAAGGGAGTATGTGAGCACAAACGTTCGGTTCGCCTAGCTGACTTCGGCTAGCTGCCAGCTGAACAGCATGTTGCCTTTAGACAGTACAAACAAATTAGCTGGGATAAGATACCTATGGAGATTAAGTAAGTAGATTGGGAAAGGATAGGTAGGGCTGACCAGGTGAAGCCAGGAAGAGGCAGGGATGTAGAGGGGACAGGGGTTGGGGGCAAACGGGTCTATCCATAGAAACGAATAGACAGAACACATCTCTATGAGCCTGGGCCTGTGGCTTTTTTATTTTACCCCTTTTTCATGGTATCCAATTGTTTTAGTAGCTACTATCTTGTCTCATCGCTACAACTCCCGTACAGGCTCGGGAGAGACGTCATGAAAGTCGTTGAAAGTCATGTGTCCTCCGATACACAACCCAACCAAGCCGCACTGCTTCTTAACACAGCGCGCATCCAACCCGGAAGCCAGCCGCACCAATGTGTCGGAGGAAACACCGTGCACCTGGCAACCTTGGTTAGCGTGCACTGCGCCCGGCCCGCCACAGGAGTCCATGCCCAGCCTACACCTAGCTGGCTTGGGGTCTAAACATCTCCATGGGATATTAATTATTCACTTCTCCCCCTTAAGGCACTGGGCCTCCCGGGTGGCGCAGTAGTTAAGGGCGCTGTGCCATGCTCTGTCGCAGGCTCTGGGTTCGCGCCCAGGCTCTGTCGCGACTGGGAGGTCCGTGGGGCGACGCACAATTGGCCCAGTGTTGTTAGGGAGGGCTTGTGCGTCGCCCCACGGACCTCCCAGTCGCGACAGAGCCTGGGCGCGAACCCAGAGCCTGCGACAGAGCATGGCACAGCGCCCTTAACTACTGCGCCACCCGGGAGGCCCAGTGCCCTAAGGGGGAGAAGTGAATAATTAATATCCCATGGAGATGTTTAGACCCCAAGCCAGCTAGGTGTAGGCTGGGCTACAGGTGCCTACCGGTGCGTCCCAGGTAGATCAGGGAGGAGGAGGGACACAGCATCTCAGCAAAGGAGGAAGTGAGGGTCTGCTGCTTCTCCCCTGTCAACAGGTCCACCACGTACCACAGGTCCTGCTTCTTACCTGCGCATACACACAAAGTGATACAAAAACAGACATAAGGACATCATGAGGACACAAACACATGGACACAATAGGGCTGGGTGATATATATTGAATTCATTTGTTTGTATGGGAGTTTATGTCCACTTCTCGTGTCTTTTTGGTCTCGTCTCCTTTTCATGCTCAGTTTCAGTCGCACGTGGCATTGCGTACCACTAGGAGCATTTTAGCCAAAGCCTATTATTCAAGCTGTCTAGTCTGTGTTTTAATAAATATGCAATAAGTATAAAAACACAAATATATAAGGAATTGGCAACTCATTCTCATTCTCGGTAGGTCACTTGATTTCAACATCTGGCTAGCATGCTGTTCAAACAGTTGGAGACAGACAGAAGGGTGTGTTCAGAACAATTCAACTGTTCTATCTAGTCAACTACCAAATAGATCCAAGTTAGCTAAACTTGAAATATAAATATTAACTGGATACTCACTAACACGTGGGCTTGTAATTGAGATAATGTGTATGAGACCCGTGTTAATGCTCTATAATGCCTGCTACAAGAAGTGAATCCTTATTATGCATGGTTCTTTTTAGGCCACATCGCCCAGCCCTAGGAAACACAGAGCAGTCAGCCTAATAACATTGTAAAAACCTACTTGTCTCTGGTCTGAAAGCAGAGCCATACATGCAGTTGAACCACATTCAATCTGAGTTGTTTATTATGCTCATTATACTTTGAGTGAATGGGAGGGACAGAGGGCGGGCAACCTCAGTTAAGTAAAGGTGGGCTAGACAAGCACCCAGCATTCTCCCAGGGGGTAATGGGTGTTAACCTACCTATAGTCTTATTAAAAACACCCCATGCCCTGGTAGTGCACTGTCTTTCTATTGTGTTGGTGAAGGGAGTGACATTAATCGTTATTCTGGCTGGACTGTAATAACAACGCCTGATGGATTACGAAACAGTGTCCCATCTGCAGTGCTGGTGGCCCCACCCGTGAGTAAGATGTTGTTGGCTGAGCTGCTCCTCAAACTGACTTTGCAGGACGGCTTTAGACTGAAGATTACGGTTGTCTGTCTAGCACAATGTAAGGTGAAAATTGCCATTGGCCAACAGGTTTGACAATTAACACAGAAAATTCTCCCTTTGTGCTCGCAGTGGCTTCAGTGAATGGGTGTGAACTTCTACAGGACTAAGAAACATGACATCCATTTTCTCCGCTGAACAATGGCACGGTAGATAGGTTAGATTACGGTCACGCCTTCGTGCCGCAGTATATTCAAAGGAGCAGGAGTTATGATGACCGTGAGGTGAAAGGAATGGAAATGTAGTATAACGTCTTTTAGTTCTAACAAGATTCTATTCATTCATTAGAGGTCAGCCTGATCGGGAAATTGAACGGTAGTCTCGCTTGGTAGAGTAGATAACCATGACAACGTAGTCCAAACGGTTCCTGGTCTGTTCTAAATGTCTACATGTCATGTCAGTGTGTGTGTGTCGTCATATACTCCAGGTCTGAGAGCTGGAAGAGTTACCCATGTAGATGATCCCGTCAGAGCTGCGGCAGGGCGACGCCTGGACCAGCTCAGGTATGGTGAAAGGCAGTTTCTGTGGAAAACAGGGAAATGTCCATTGGCCCACTCATAAGCATGTTTACTGTGAGTGTATCAATATCAAGGGGTCAATGTTGAGCAATGCCATTTCATCACAAACCACATACTCACTCACAATCTCACACAATCTCACACAGACTCTGCTACTACAACCTCGCCAAACAGAAATATATGATGTGCGCGCACACACACACACCTATGTGCACTACATGTTTTGCGTGACTTGCTTATCACCTGTGGTTGGCAGATATGCAGAGGCCTTCTAGAGAAAGAGGAAACGGTCAGTTCCTCTCTAGTGAGGGGTGACCCTGTTAGTCTAATAAGGGGGTTCAGTGGTTCCTCTCTAGTGAGGGGTGACCCTGTTAGTCTAATAAGGGGGTTCAGTGGTTCCTCTCTAGTGAGGGGTGACCCTGTTAGTCTAATAAGGGGGTTCAGTGGTTCCTCTCTAGTGAGGGATGACCCTGTTAGTCTAATAAGGGGGTTCAGTGGTTCCTCTCTAGTGAGGGATGACCCTGTTAGTCTAATAAGGGGGTTCAGTGGTTCCTCGCTAGTGAGGGATGACCCTGTTAGTCTAATAAGGGGGTTCAGTGGTTCCTCTCTAGTGAGGGGTGACCCTGTTAGTCTAATAAGGGGGTTCAGTGGTTCCTCTTACAGTCAGTCCCTCGTTGTTCTTCCCTCCTAGAGAGTACAGGCTGCCATCGTTAGGGTCAGGCAGAAAAGCTGGCCTACGGCGAGAGAGAGAGATGGGGTAGAGAATGTTAACACTCCGACAGATCATACATAATTCAAGGTGAAGTGTGCTGTGACACCTGTGCACTATAGGCCTAAATAAAGTTGGATTTGATTGTTGGATAGGGCTTACACATTGTCAGATCAGTCATCAATGAACCCGGTTGTATTTTGAATAGAGTAGTCTTATTGCTCAAGCAGAACAGGACAAAAAACAGTTATGCATGCTCAGCACATTGTGTTAATTTCCTGTTGCACTCAATACACTATGACACCTAAACTGACAGACTCGCACACGCACACAAAAACTGACAAACACACAGTCTTCAGGATACTTACTCCGCCACATGTGTTGGAACCTGCAGAACAGGATCTGTCCACAGAAGAAAACGGAAGAAAATGTGCCTTTCAGTCATCAGTGCCATGAATAGTACACTACAAATGATGACAGTACCGGTTGACCAAGAATCAGCAGCATGTATACAGTACACAATATGAACCACTACAGTGCTGTCTTTCCTGTTTGAATATAAACCCCAGTTCTTCAGTTCATAAACGATTACTCCCAAACACAGAATTAACTCAGAAGGTTTACTGAAAACTTTAAGGTCAGGGACCTTTCACTCTCTGATCTTGAGAAAGGAAGAATTAAGGATCCAGCTTTAATATCGCAAATAATTAAAATTTTGCTCCTAAATTAATCTTTGTGTGCGCCTATATTTTTCAACTTACGCCACATGCTCCTTGTAAAAATTGTCAGCATAGACCCCTGCATTGTTGGTCTCAGGTTAAGCGGCTCCTTAAACCACACTTGTCCTAACTGATAAGAGGCCAACGCCCCTTATTTAGCTAATAACAACAGTATAGCCTAAATAAACAGTGGCCAGTAGCCCACAGGGGACACATTAATACTCACTGTAAAGGCCCAGGTCGTATTCTGAACTTCGCAGCTAGAAATGTATTGTATAGAGCGGACATGATTCCCTATTCTACATGATAGAGAAGCAGGTCATATATTACTATCTGAATGTCCTGTAATGTCGCACCCCACTGAATGTGATACAGCACCCAGGCCACCCTGCCAAACTGGCACACACAGGGACCAGGGCGTAATGACATTACTACTAGACAAACACACACAGCGGCAGCGGAGTCCACAAGGTCAGCCAGATGGAACCTCTGCTCTGACTGGCAGAGGTCTGTGCTGGGTGGTTTACCTGGAACTGCGTTTACACAGGTAGCCCAATTGTGTGATGACATCTTTTACGGACGACCATGCAGGAGATGTATATATTTTTTAGTAGAACGTTTTCAATTCAAGGGGCTTTATTGGCATGGGAAACATGTGTTAACATTGCCAAAGCAAGTGAGGTAGATAATATACAAAAGTGAAATAAACAATACAAATTAACAGTAAACATTACACATACAGAAGTTTCAAAAGAATAAAGACATTACAAATGTCATATTACGTATATATACGGTGTTGTAACAATGTACAAATGGTTAAAGTACAGAAGGGAAAATAAATAAGCATAAATATGGGTTGTATTTACAATGGTGTTTGTTTTTCACTGGTTGCCCTTTTCTTGTGGCAACAGGTCACACATCTTGCTGCTGTGATGGCACACTGTTATTTCACCCAGTAGATATGGGAGTTTATCAAAATTGAGTTTGTTTTCGAATTCTTTGTGGATCTGTGTGTTTTCTCCATTTGTAACGACAGAGCGCCGTGTGCCGACCTCAATGTTCTTTCCCTTCACTGAATATGCACCTCACCTGATAGCGTAACTGTTTGGGAGGACACACTGACTATTGATGTGTGTGTTGTTGTATGAACGAGTATACTTGGCCGGTGTGTCAAATGTCACTGGTAGGTGCAGCAGGGTCAAGACAGCGATGCATCGTTTTATCCACGCCTACCATTTATCCTAGCAACATTCAAAGCCGCGCTGATTGGTCAGAGTTAAGTTGTTCCTGCGTTTTGAAAGAACAAACGCTACAGACAGAATCGCCTCCAAAACATTGCCATCCATACTTTGCATTTCCCCTAAATTTGGATATGAAGTTGCATTTAACTATGTAGCTTTTTAGTTAGTGACTGCAACCAGCTTGATTGACCAGATGGATAGCATTGACATAATGGATAGTTTAATTGTTTTTGGAGATAAGTAAGATGTGACTTATATCAAGTGTTATCGCTAGCTTACATCGCCGATTGGGTTGATGCTGTCTAGTAGTGCGTTGACCACACTAGGAGTTCGAAGTGTTTACAAAATGACTATTGAGATACTTAGCTACATTACATTTGTGCTGGTACGCAACTAAACGAGATGCTAGCTCCATTCATTCACCATTACTGACAATAATGTAATGTTAGCCATCTACAGTCACTTGTTGCTTGCCTTTAGTTAGGATAATTTCAAAACGAAGCCGCGGAACTCCCGCGGGTTCTTTGCATGGCAGGCACGAGCAAACTACGAACTCCCAGTTCGCCGGGATACCTCTTCAGCTATCTTTCCGCGTATTTACTTAATCAGTATCTCCGAACTCTGACTCTCTCCAATCAGCACGACTTTGAATGTTGCTAGGTTGCTTGTGGGCGTGGTTTGGCCCCATAAAAAGGACACACCAAGGATGGGACCCATGCCAACCCTGGGTTGGATCCTACCTGCTGGGCCTGAGTGACAGGTTCCTACCTCCCTCCAGGCTCCTTCTGTGGGCATTAGTCAGTTAGGCCTCAGGGAAGACCTGCCTACCCCCTGGATGTGGGCTTTAGTTAGTTAGGCTTCAGGGAAGACAGCAGATGTTTGAGAAAGGCGACCTGGTGCTATCCCTGTCCATGTTCATATTAAAAGGGCCTTTTGAGGAAACACAGGGCTCAGATGGGACCAATTCCATATTCTCATGTTTATTAATGATGTTATACAGTATCAGGTGTGACTCGCTGGTTTGACATGAAAGGTCAACCATTTGTGATCCACCGTTTCCCTGTTATTCAGCCCATCTGATAGCATGTGTTGTTCACCTTGAATCCAAAATGGAGTTTCAGTAACGTTACTAGCCTAGCTACATGACTTCTAGTAAATAGACCCTGCATTAGTATGCTAATCATACCAATGCTCATTCTGACCATGTAACCTCAGACAGGGTGTTTAGATATGTTTTTTTTTTATTGTCATGTGCACAAGCAAGTACAATGAAACGCCTTTCTTGCAAGCTCTCTTCCAACAACGCAGTAATCATTATCAGTAGTACTATAAAATAAAGTAGAACAAAAACAAGAGAAATATAAATACAGCAGAGCAGTTCACCCCTGCCTATTATGGCTGACCACGAGTAAAGGCTATATCTGTCCCACTCTCTCCAGGTTAATGATTACCAGGTTAGCATGCGTGAGCAAAGAGTTCACTGCATTTACTCATGCGCCGGGAGAGCAGAAAATACAGTAAAAACACCCACCATTATCTAAACCCAGAAATGCCTCAAAAATGCCATTTACACAGTGAAAAATAATCTGTCAATACATCCCTTTATGAGAGGTAGGCCTGAGAATAACACAGTTACCATAGTTTATGATCGACAGCCTACTCCCACGCTCACTAGAGCAGTGTTGATTTCTCTAACCATTCAGTACCTCAATAGCTGTAATTACAGTATTAGTACATGCAATGATACGCAGCTGAGGTAAAAAAAAGTAGGCCGACACGTGCATTCTTCCCACTGCCTCGTACACTGTGTGATTAGTTCTGAAAATAATGTTTCTGCTCTGAATCTGGTTTCCACCATTCAACAAAAGACGAAATAGAGCTCGTCTTCACTTTCACAAACTAAAGGGGCCTCGATTGTGATCCTTGTGGAACAACAATGGCACTTTGTTTCACAGGTGTAACTCAAACAGCAGCTAAAGATTGATAGAGACAAACAAAGGCGCTAGTGAATTACTCAGGACTCTCCTCTTCTTCCTTACCCTCTTTCAGCGTCCATTTGATAGAGCCTGATTTCTTGCTGACGGCGTGTAGGTTTCCATCCAGGGTGGACACAAAGAGCAGGCTTTCGGGGAGGGAGACGGTGCTGGCGCGGCAGAAACTCTGCAAGACAGAACACAAAATACTGTAAAAGCACATCTATAGGGGAACAGAAGATAGTCTTCTTAGTGGTATTCAACATAAGCCAAGGGCCTAATCTTAGTATTCACCTCTTTCAAAAAGAATTTCATCTACAGACAATGCAAGTACCTTCTGTTGACCAAAGAGCTCTGGCCATATCAGCCCTGATATGACCATGGCCTCTATGGCTAGACACTATAATAATGGAAACTATAGCCATAGAGCCAAGGACGCATGTGTGCCGTTGTATTGTATACGTGATGAATAATGAACGGTTGCAACTAATTAAATGGTGGTATTATTGAACACTGATTCATAATCAGTTTGATCATACCTAACTATAAAATAGTCTACACTACATAGGAGTACAGGCAATGTGCTGCCATAATAGAGAGCAGTTTATAAGGCCCCAGAGGAATGCCAATACTGAGAAGGACTGTTCAGGAGTGCCGGAGCGGCAGGGTAGCCTAGTGGTTAGAGTGTTGGACTAGTAACCGAAAGGTTGCAAGTTCATATCCCCGAGCTGACAAGGTTCTGTCGTTCTGCCCCTGAACAGGCAGTTAACCCACTGTTCCTAGGCCACCATTGAAAATAAGAATTTGTTCTTAACTGACTTGCCTAGTTAAATAAAAGGTAAAAAAAAAACTGAATATACATCCTACTAGACTGGGACGTGGGGAGGAAGGCTAGGTAAGGGTCAGGACTGGGAGACTGAAGAGTGGGGAGGAAGGCTAGGTAAGGGTCAGAACTGGGAGACTGAAGAGTGGGGAGGAAGGCTAGGTAAGGGTCAGAACTGGGAGACTGAAGAGTGGGGAGGAAGGCTAGGTAAGGGTCAGGACTGATAAAGCAAGCATGGTCGGCATGGTGGAACTCAGGGAGAAATGTGTTTCTCAGTCACCGCACAGACAAAGAGTGGGCTGAGATGGACATGTGAATGTGTTTCTCTCCAGTCCTTCTCATATCACTCTCTCTGGGAGAGGGACACAAGCCCACATGGGCAGACTTTGACTGGGTTCAGTAGAAAAACATGGACAGCAATTTTGGCAAGAAGGAATGAAACAACCGAAAATGTATGCAGGCGTAAGTGGGTGTATGCCGCGCCTGAATCACTGACCACACTTTAAGCTCTGACAGAGGCCCGGTCAAGCCAAGGGGGTGTTTCTTTCCTTAGAAGTCTCTGTGGTCAGTGAGTGCAAGGGATCTTAAAAAAAAAAAACATCACACTGATATGCGATACGTAGTCTTCATTTTGATTTTGGCACAGGAAGAGGCCGGGTGGGAGTGTCTGTACTGTAGAGTGCTCTGGCTGCTCAAGGGTTTTGACTAGATGGGATACAGCTTTTGTAAAAAAAAAAACCTTTCCCTAGCAGGTTAGGATAATTAGCATAGCAGGTTAAGGTTAGGAAGGGTTAGGGATAGCTAAAATACACCAAAAACATAAAAACATATTTTGACATTCATTTCACAAAAGCTATACATCTCTTATAGCCATGACCCAGCTAAAGGAGGCAGCTAGGGCCAGAGGGATTTTAATACCGTGCATGACTTGTGTGTGTACAAACCTACTCCACTAACCCCACCCCCACTCTTCCAGCCAAACCAAAGTTAGAACAGTAGAACATAGAATTTAATGTCCTAATTCAATGGGATGAAACATCCCCTCCAAAGGGCACTCAGGATAGTATAACTAGTCCCTGCTGTTTCTGTTAAAGGCAGATCACTGATCTATAATTACTCCAGGCCCTACCCAGCACTCAGACACTTACAAGGGAGAACTAGGCCTAAGTGCTGTTAGGCCAGAAACCAATGTGCCCCCCCCCACATCACAACCAGCAAGCCAGGGCCTGAGGAGCACATGGCATCCAGAACAAACAGAGTACACTTCAGTGAATCACCCCTGGCCTTCTATGAATCAGACAGCCTTGTTATGTTGTCTTCCTCCCAGCCGTCTACAGTCTACGAAATTGACCAGACCAAACACACTCGGCCTGCTGGAGTAACGAAAGAAACCTAAGGTTACTGTATGAAGCTAGGCCTATCTGATGAAATCAAAGCAATTATAACCTAACCACGTGACTTAGGTGCTGTTTGCTAGCTACAGCTCATTTATTTAGCAGTTTATCTAAAAATGTCTATGGTATATAAAAAAAAGAAGGAAGCGTGTGTGTTTCTGGGTTTGTTTGTTCAGTTAACCCTGCTGTAATCTTACAGTCTACACACCGGAGAGAGCTTGTGTCAATACTGGACACCTGTGGTTGTTCCCACTGGCTTATCACCTCATAAGAACAGTACCAGGAACAGTAAAACAATAACCATCAATGTCAATGTATTATTATTCATCCCCACAAACCTCCAGCCTGCTCTCAGTTTCAAAATCAACATCTCTGGAACATCTGTCGGACGGTTGGAGTTTGTGAGAAGCAGCACTCTGTTCGAAACAACGTTTAACACCTTCAGGCCTAAAAGTACATCCTTGGGACATCTGTACGCGGTTGTTAGGCTATACGGTATGATTGATAGTATAGAGGAGGGGAGTTCAGTTCTATACTGGTCTGTATCTGGGAGCGGGAGTAGAGAGAAAAGGTCATTGGAGCAGGCCCCGTTTGGTTTACATGTCATAATGCTTTTTACCAGGGAAAGAAGTCAGACATTGCGTAACACTGCTAGGGTTACATAATATACCCAAACCTGGCGAAACAATTCTTGGCAGGTTCCGAGTTTTCACTCTGACTCTGCAATGAGGCCATGTTCCATTAGAGAGAGACAGAATGAACATGCCTAAGAGTTCTCGGGCAGTGGTATCAGGTACATGTGATTGGCAGGTTTCCCACCATCAGTCAATAGGAATCAAAGCCTTCTAGGGAAGAGGGAACACAAAGGAGGGGCAAACAAGTAGTCTTTCAGAGTAATGTAATGCTACTGATGCTTAGAGCTAAAGGTCTCACTGGTAGAGACCGGTGAGAAAGTGTATTATTTATTTTTTTACATTGCATCTAGGCTTAGGCCTAAATGTTCTCAACCACTACTGGAACCACTAAGAGAGGCACTAGCCTACAGAATTCATAGGCCCAATCAAAAAGAGAGTGAAAAACATTGACGCTAGATGCACCCTCCAGAAGGGACATGGAGAACAGAAACCGGACACGGTACAAGCTGCTTCAGAAATACTTAGTGGAACTGAATGTAGAAATGACCTTCCAACCTAAATCTGCAGGATCCCTGTTAACAGACCTACTATATCAGAACAGACCATTGCGTTGAAGAGGTGTTATTACCTTGTGCAAATTGTCAAATTTGCTGTCAATTAATGCTCGACTCTAGCAAGTAATTTATCAACCTTGCCTCCATTAATTCACCTTCAATGGAACATTTCCAAAACAGTCTGAATGTTTCCTCCCATTTGTAGACTCGCTGTAGCGCTCACAGTTTGTGTGCAGGCATGAATTAAGACAGGAACTGATGACGCTCATTATCTGGTGACCACAGATCAAAATCTAAGAGGAAATGTTTTTTTTTAAAAGGTGAGAAAATTAAACCTACATGGTGTACAAATGGCCATGCATGACCAGGTTATGTATATTTTGTGTTGAACAACCTGCGTGTCCCATCTTGAGCATCTTGCCCTCAACACCACCTTGCATTTAATTTCACTGTGGTTTTATTTTAATTGTCTACTTGTTTTGCCCACATGCAATGCACACGTAGGCAGGTCGGATGGCCAGATATTAGTGTGTGCAGAGACTTAAAACATCAAGCATGTTTGTTTTGTGATTTCTCTGTGCATGGCCATTTGAGCTCCCTTCCACTTGTCAAAAACCAGTGGCACCGTCTCTGCCGCAGCTTCACGTAGACCCTAATACACCCGCACAAAGTGCCTGCACAGCCATTGGCCTTGTGATAAGATAGGACACACACACAGTCAAACAGAACATACACAGACTGAACTCTGTCTATACGCACATGGTAGCACGGCCTGCAAGTATAACTGGGACAATAAACTGAAAATTATCAACACCAACCAAACCGACCACTTATCATGGACATTTTGCTGATATCATTCATTAAATACCCTATAAGGGCCTACTAGAGAAATGTGACGTTTTAAATTAAATACGTTTTCTAATATGGGTGATTGTTGATGGGAAACTGATAGCTACAACATTTAAAGTATTATTATTAAGGGTAATACATGAAAATAAAAAACTGGCCCACATTAATGTTAAACTTATAGTTCAATGTATTGTTATCATGACAATAGTTAATTTATCGCTATATGGATTTTTGCCCAGCTCTACCTACAAGTCTGACTGCGCAACCAGAACAAGCACAACCAGAACAAGCATGCTGAATTACTAGGGCACTGAGTGTGTTAAACAAACATCCCTGCAAATCTATTCATAAAGATACATGTTGGATAGCTACATTTTGAAAGCACTATCACAATATTTTTATTTTATGTTTTAGAAAGAAACATTTAACACAGAGCAATGGGCTTGCTCCAGCAACCAGTGAGGTGGTGGAACTTCACCTGGTTGGTCTTTACTGACAGACTCTTTACATGGGGGTCTAAAGTCTAATCGTATCAATTTAGCTAGGGTCCCCAGCCTGGCTCTAATGCCTTGGCTTCATCTTATGGCATGGTTAGATTACCCAACTAGTGTGACTTAATGGGTAGGTTGTTGAATAAATGCGGTACAATACATTTATCTGTAATTTTACCCCTACTACAAAAACAGGAGACTAGCTAATACTACTACTTCAAGCACTACAACATACTATATTGACCTTAGCTTAGTTGGAGTCGACACTAGTTAACTAGGCATAAAATATATAACTGGTTGTTAGCTAGCCAACCAGCCAAGTATACTAGCTAACGTTAGCTAGCTAATAACCATTTAGCCAAAAATATCAGCTAGCTAACGAGTTGTAAATCTTAGCTAGGTGTTAACCCCTAAACCCATTAGCTAACTAGTTAGCCAATATGCCAATTCCTCCCACTAAGGTTCAGTATCGTAAGTTAGGTTAGCTACTTACCACTTGAAGTGGGTCAATACTACACAGTAACGTGAATATGCACCACAATAGGGCCCGACTGCTAACCGTCCAGTCCATCATACAGTCCAGACGGGGTAGTACGAGTTACATAGAATGCAATGCGTCGATACAACCAAGTTTTAAAGAGGCATTCCCAAAGAGTTACGATATCAAAACATTTCAGTTTGTCTGTGGCGTTGCTACTCTTCTTGCTTCGGTAATCAAGTGTTACTGGCTCTGTGCCGGTCCAACTTGCATCTTCCTGAAATGAATATGTGGGTGTTGGACTTAGATTGCGAAGTCCGAAACAGTGGAGGAGGGGGGGGGGGATTCTAGGATGTCTCTCCACCAATAAGTACACAGCTAGCTACCGGATATGCTTTGAAGCAAGTATAAATTCGTCGGGGGTCTTCCGGTCACATTACATCAAGCAAGAGGAACATGGAGCGTATGTCTGATTACAGACGCATGGCTCAGTCTGTGCAGACTAAACTCGACATTTGTTTACCCATATTGTTTGATGGACGCAAGAAGATTATACATTGAAAACTGTAGTGAGTGAATGTCAATTAATCCCTATTATGTAATTTGCCAAGGAACTCAGTAAAAAGGCCAGTAGCTAATGGCTAACTAGCTACTTACGACTCGTTCAAGGTAAGGTTAATTTATTGACATCTGGGTTAACTTTAAACATCCTTGATGCTAAATCATTTCGTTAATGTTTTGATTCTATTCCCCAGGAAAGTCGGAGGCCATTACGAGCACCACAATCATGTGCGGAGATTGCGCACGTGGTCCGCAGCATGGCCCTCGAGTCCACGTTGGGACCATGGAACCCCTTGTGTTCTCTTGAGGTAGTTGCATGCAATGGCAATCCAATAACCATAGAAAATATCCATTGTTGTATGAATGATGTTTTAACGCGTTAGACTTCTGATTGACAGTGAAGTTGACTTTTGTTGTTCTGACTCATAACCCAGGCATGGACATCAATGTGGTTGTCTCCAGTCTTGGTGAATAACTTTTTTTGTGCTTATTTTTGCCTTTGCGACTTCAGGGAATCGTAGCGTTAATGTGGCTTGTCTTGGAGCAGGAGACGTGTAAGCCATTAACAGCGTGTCTCCTTTCTACGAAGGAACCCTGCATCATTCAGGTTTCCCTCAGACGAAGGTGAATACTGTGATCTCGACATTTGTAGTGCAATGGGGGGGGGGGGGGGGGGTGTTTATGAATGATGATTAATGCGTTAGACTTCTGATTGATGGTGAAGTTACCTTTTGTATTCTGACATAACCCATTCTCATATCAAACTGACTGTCTGTTTGAAATAGTAGGCTTATTTGTGCCTTTTTTCCCCATGGATCTAGATGCAGTCATGGGAGTCCAATGTGGTGCAAAATGAATACCAGGGAGAGACTTCAACTGATACAACTACATTTATTGAACATTATTAAGTTGTCCAATAAAGTCATATTTATAGTGGAATGTTTTGTGTTTTCATTTATATCGTAACTGTATGCACTGTCTTTGAACCAGCAGAGCCCTCTCCATGGCTCTGTAGGCCAAGCTACAGCTGCAAGAACAAATCAAAGGCTTGTTATAACTGGGGTTACTTGGCATTTCATCCCAAGTTTCTCTTTTAAATGCAACTCACATCTACTCACTAATATTTGTTGTGTGTGTGTGTGTTCTGATCTTTAACCTGAATACTTGATGATTTTGAAGTACCATTCCCTAACTTTGGAGCTACAAGGAATAAACCAGTATTATATATTGTTATAGGCAGATTAAATCCTTTTTTTTTTTTTTTTTTGTTCTGCATATTTATTCAGTGACATGTTAACCTGTTGTGTGATCTGTACACATGGGCAAATGTCCCTATAACTCAAAAGCAGTCACTATGGCCCAAACAACCACTCATTAGTTTGAATGGGCCTAGGATGAGGTACTGTTGTCAAAGCACGATTAGTTACATGCAAGCAATGTTTTATTGATCAGAACTAGTGACATTGCTCAATGCAACTGAAATTCCAGATTAATTTTTCCTGTCACTGCAAATGTAATGATCGGTAGCGTATGAGGAAAGACTCTGACATGACCTCACACGCACACATGACTTGACTTAGCTGTAAACATTTGACTAGAATTTCTTGTTATTCAAGTGGCACTTCTGCCTCATACACAAACATTTGAACAAGGTTGTGGCAAACAACCCAAATGTCACAGGTGAAGTTATTCTTGGCAAATGTCATGAATCTGAAAGGTTTCAAAACCATCTACGCCAGTCTGCTTGATATTTGAAATGGTTTATTTTTCATATGTACATAGCATGAAGTCAGGTATTTCAAGACAGGAAATTGATAAAGAAAAGCAGTCATATTTACTGAATGGCTCATGTTTCCATTGGTTGAGCGGTATGGCTAACATAAGTTATGGCTGTTTGAATCACCAGCTGCAGGCATCTAACCATGTTCAGACTCTTGAGTGTGTGAAAGCTGTAACGTATCCTAGCTGGTGAACGTGGTCTAAGATAGTGGTGCTCAACCGCCGGGCCCTGGGATGTTGCTGATCAGTCCCTCCGATGGGTGTCTGACAATGAAGTAATGTAGCGCAGTGGTGCTCCAAAGAGGAAACGCATAGCTTTGGCAGTAACTAAGCATGCCTTGTCCGAACCAGAATGGACCACAGGGCAGGAGCCTATCTCCTGTTTCTGTATTGTGAGACTTGCTGTACAAGTTCACCCCCTGAATAAGACACCAGATTTGCCAGTTGCTGGTACAAAAAAGGTTGAGAAACAGTTTTAAAAAGAGGTGTGTGTGAAAGTGCTGCTTGGCCTATAAGATGAGACAAATGCATTTGACCTCTGCGTTTTAAAACAGTTGATAGAAAATGAACTCCGGAAAAATCTCCTACCACTGCCAAAGTAATGCCTAGATTCAATCAGATCAAGCATTTACCAGGGACAGACGACCTCCGCAAAGCTAATGTTTTGGAGGTGTAACTGTTGAAGCTGTGAAATCGGTGAGCAGCTGCTCTTGTGATCATTGTCACAAAGCCACACCGGCCCACACATTAGAAGTTCAGAATGAGAAAGTATAGTCTATATAGAAATAATGACACTCAAATTGAAAATCATTCAACAAAAAAAAGATCATTTCTATCAGCCTAATTAAGGTGTAGAAAACATCTCACATTCCAATGTTCGGACTTGTAAACGGGTCTGCATAGGATTTCTCTTAATGCGACTCAAAACACAATGGCAATGTCTGCTTTAGGTACAATTCCAGAAGCCGCTTGTGGATTTGATTGCTCTAATGCAGTTCCACCGGCAAAACAACCATTATGCAGATGTCACCTAAAGCGGATCTGATTGAATCGAGCCCTAAGTCAGCAGTCTATTAGGGTCCTTTATATTTGACCCAGTTAGGGAACTGCCTGCTTTACATGTACAGGTACATTCATTAGGCCTTCTGTCTACACTCTACACACCTCTTTTGACATCATAGCTGTAAGACTTGACAATGACAATACATAGATTTATGGTTGGTACTTGTACACCTCGTCAACAATGTGGTTTGACTTCAGAATGGCTGAGGCAATGGTGGACAGAAGACACTGAAGGCCCTATGCATTTGATGAAAACTCCCAAGCTATACAGTCAGTAACTACTATATATAGCCTTCATCTGTGACTTACTCGGGTGTCATACCCATGCCACAAGAGTGTGTGAGCACGCTGAGCTAAAGCATAGACATCTTGAGGATCCAACACACATTTTCAGGTCTCAGGCAAGGGTATTCATCCCAGGCTATTCAGTAACTACCACATGCAGTTTGAGTTGTTTTGGGGGTAGGATGGTATTGTTGATCGATGCACAGTGGCGTTGACCTGTTTGCATAAGGAATGTCACGCAATGGAAGGGGAGGGGGCGGAGAGAGGGATAGACATTGTCTCACTATGCCCATATGTGCATTAGATGATGAAGCATGTGACAAATCACACACACACACAGCCTTCTCTCTATGACCATCACCCATTCTTTTTTAATGGGTTTCGGGTCTGAAAGTCAATGGAAAAAGAAATGCAGGGCATATCATGGACTCCGATTAGTACACACACGTTTCATGTTCATCTCTGACGTTTGGTGTAGCTGCTGTATATCACAGGTAGTGTGGTTCTTCAGTTTACACTGCAAGGCAATTTGTCTGACCACACACACACTTACAATCCAAATGGTCTGTGTATCCAGGTGAATCCATGACCTGTCTGACTGACACCGTCCTCGGATTAATATTCCCTCAAACCAATGATGCAGTATTTCCCAGCCAAGTGAGAAGTAAGCAGGCTGTCTCTCTCCATCTCTCTGCCTTTCTTCACTTCCTGGTAGAGGATCCACAGTCTGGAGTGGCTGTGGGATTGGCCCACTGTCCTGAGGGGAGGACAGTAAGCCCCGCCCACTGCGACGCTGGCACCAGTGGTTACTGGGATGTCAGGTCGCCAGTGACTTATCCTTAGCAACACCCCAGAAACGGAGAGTCTTGTTGTCTTCACACGTCAAAGAGTTCAGGCTCCGAGAGGTCTGGGTCCCTCAAGGCATCGGTCGATGTTGTCACAGTAGCCAGGTTGGCGTTAGAACGGGTGTCCATGGCAGAGTGCATGATGGGTAGCCAGAGGTCGTCCATGTTTGGCATCACAAATACTTTCTGTGAGAACAAAGACGAGAACTTGAGTAACTAGGAGTAAAACAGAAAACACTTCAAGCTAAAGGTGTGCCACAAATATTTATTACATTTATGATACGCCTTTTGTCTGTGCATGTTTGACAAGAACACAAATATTAGTTTATCACTTGAATGCTGAACGAGGTGCTTTGGTCTAGCTGGTATCACAAAATAGCAATTTATAGTAGTTATACAGTATATGTTTCTGTGAAAACAACAAACAGGCCTCAACACCAGTTACAGCAGAAAGGCAGATTTTGGACAAAAACCCAGGAGACTGCAGTCAATCTTATTCTGTGTGATTGGATTTGGGGATTGTCTGGAGTCTGGTATTTTTGGGAAGCCATACATAGTCACTCACAGCTGATGTGTGCGTACTTCTGTGCCTGAGTGTGTGTGGTAAGGATAATAATAATGTAGCGAAGTCTCAAACAGGGATACATGTAGTTCTACTTCGTAGCCTGGCAGAATAACTGAGTTGTCAACAGGTGTGCCTCAGGGCAGAGTTCTAGGAGCAGCCTGATCATTATATGAAGACAGAGCCACAAGCATACTGTCTTTGAAGTACAGCTTGGTGGGCTGCTGTAAATACATCACACACCACTCTTCTGTTGTCCCAGTCCCATCATTGTCTAACACTGGGAAGACATTCACTTTGTTGACAAGGGAAGAGATGCAAAGCTAAGATAAATGGAAAGCTTTCGATACATATGGAACAAAATATACATTCATGTGATGATATGATTCATCAAATTGTTTTAACAAATAGTTAGGGGGACTATAGAGCCCAGAGATGTTCCCAGGCAGATCCCATGTTCAGGAAAAGCTCCTGGATTTCAGATCACACAA
This sequence comes from Oncorhynchus mykiss, assembly GCF_057628025.1. Classification (NCBI taxonomy): domain Eukaryota; kingdom Metazoa; phylum Chordata; class Actinopteri; order Salmoniformes; family Salmonidae; genus Oncorhynchus; species Oncorhynchus mykiss. The sequence continues at coordinate 90,619,957 of NC_143033.1, read as the reverse complement.
TACAGTTATTACATAATCCAAGTAGAGAGCTGTTAATGCTCTACTCTCCCTGGTCTCAGCGTACCTGAAACTCCTGATCCAGTTTCTTCTCGATCCAGTCGGTGACGTGGGCCAGCGTGACCTCCCTCTCACCCAGCTTGGGCCGGGCTTTCAGCTCCAAGTGGGGGGGACTCCTGAAGCCATACCTGGACGGGGAAGGTTCCCTATGTTACACCCATTGGCTTACAGTATCCTAATATCCTGGGGAAGGTTTCTCTTACACCCGTTGAACTAGTAAGCTACTAGTCTAGTCTTCCTTTTTATAATGCTTTGACTCCTCTACTTCATATTACCAGCAGAGTACATGTGGGCTACTGTGTCAACAAGCCAGGCTCTTCTGTATCTCTATAGCTGAATAACATGCATATTCACACTGGATATTCAATATTCAGACCTTACCCCTGGAGCGGAATGTACCAAATTCTGTCTGCGGGGGTAGGTGCTAAGTATACTGTATGAGGGTGATGGGGCGTTCTATATCCTAATGGTGGGGGGAGGTGGTATGTAACTGTATGAAGGTATTGGGACGTACCATTATCTTGTCAGTGAGGGGAGGTGGGATGGATGGAACGTACCATATCCTGTCGGTGGGTGGGGGTGGTATGTTGACAGCCAGCATCCCGCGGCACTCCAGCACCTCCACGGTGAGAAGCAGTGGCGTGTTGGACACCTCCTCGATCTTCTTCTTGATAAACTCTGTCTCCGTGGCCTTCTGGAAGTACTTAGACTTGGCGATCTTGTCCACAAACCTCATGATCTTACTGGGCCGGTGGCCTCCGACGAAACTGTGAGGGAAGAGGAGTAGATGAAGTAATAGGAGGAAGAAGAAGGAGAGAGGACAAAGAGCAGAAAGAGGAGATGGAGAACGAGGGAGAGGAGGGGAAGTGAAGGAGGTGAAAGAGGTGTCGGAAAAGGAAGAGGAGGGAGTGAGTCAGCATCATCAGATATTCATTAGTCTCTCCCTTGACCCACTATACAGGGCAGTGAGTGGGTACATTCTGTCACTCTGGGCCGGAAAGCAGTTCCTGCCTGTATCTGTTTGTGGCACTTAGGACAATACCTTAAACCGGGCTGTAAAAAAAAGTATAACCAACAATTGCTGCACGATTATTAGCCTGCATAATTGACTGTGTTCTCTGTATCTTCTTCATTGTAATATTCTAACAGCTAAAATGAGCTGCAATTCACCAATTAGTGCTAGAAAGAGTCTCTGAAGTCTATAAAAACACACGAATGGAAACAGAGACAGACACGGCCTGATGCTAATGATGTTCTCACCCCTCCGCCCCCAGCATGTCCATGGGGATTTCTGGGGGATCCTCTTCGTCAGACGATCCAGCACTGGAGGACTCTTCGTCACTGTCTGCCAGGCAGTAGGCCCGAGGTCTGGGCCTTTACACACACAAAACATGAGAACAAAGGGGATGAGTATTAGTCAGCTTTAAGAAATGGAAGTGGAAAACAGATGAAAATTAGTATGAGCAATTGTCTGTTGTTATTGGGGAGCGGTGTTGGCAGCATTTGTGCCTAGGAAGCCCTCAGCAAATCCAGTCTGGACACAGCAGTTCGTTCCAACGGTCAAAGCTGACACTCCTTCAGTCCTGAACGGGGACTAACATTTACCCTAGACTAAAGCCTAAAGGACTCCCATGTGGTACAGCATGAGAAGTTATGTTTCTGCTCACAAGGCCATCCCCACTGTTTGCAGAGGGAGTTTCTTCCCTTTTCGTCAAACCAAGTACACTCCGAAGAGGATTTGCTGAGCAGCTCAAAGACTATCATCAAATCCCCATTTAACATTCCCAGAACCATTGATCCCTCAGAGGCCTCGGCTGGGAAATAGCCTGGTCAGTGGTCACCAACCGGTTGATCACGATCGACTGGTCGATCTCCAAGGCATTCCTAGTAGATCACCAAACATTTCTGTAAAAAAAACTATAATAAAGCCTTGTGTTCCTTTTTTTTCGTTTCACTGTTGGTGGTAGGTGCACTTGATTCAGCATCATTAGTTGCACCAGGAAGGCAGTGTTCCCATTCTTTTACAATTTCATGTGTCTGAAGGTAGAACTCAGACAACACAGCAGGCCCAAAGAGCAAATCAAGTGCACCTATAGGCCTACCACTGGCCAATCAGGTAGCTCAGATCACCGTGTGTGCACAGTTTCCTCGAGCCATAGAGGGTAAAAAGAAGCCTAGAATGCACAGTAAAGTTGATACTGTGAGATTTCAAAAAGTTTACGAATACAGCCAAGAGCTGCTGTTTTTGTGAGCAAGTTTATGTTTAAGTTGTCATTCAGCACCGTCAACACTTTAAGCAATAAAATGTGCGTTCTCCCTACTTCCACTAAAACTAGCACTGCAGCTGCATTGAAGGAGTAGTCGACAGCAGAGTGCTCAGATAAGCTTGCATTGCTATTACCAGTGTGATCATATACCTAAATGTTTTAAATATAATTTCTAAATGGTCTCAGAAGAACAACATTGGCAGGGCAATTTAAGCATAGCAAAATGCAATGATAATGTGTTGGGCCTATAGCCTACTGCACAAACCTCATTGTTACAGAACTGTTTTTAATGGGCTTATGTTTCAGTCATGTTTAAAACAAATCTGAGCTGTAGATATCGGCTTGCATTTTGACTCAGAAAGTAATCTCGACTCAGAAAAGGTTGGTGACCACTGCCATAGAAGATGGCAAGACAGCACAAACAGATCTGGTACCAGACTCATTCCTTGCCGGGGCTTTTAAAGGATCGACTGGCTTGCAGGGAAGCTGATTCCACGAGACAAAAGACGGTGAAATATGAAAAAAAAAAAAAAAAGGGATGATTTCAGTATACCAGGCAGAAAGAAATCTTTCCCAAACTCACCAGCAATAAGACACATCCACCGAGGTCAGAGGTAGAATCCAGAGAGAGAGGGAATAAAGGAATGAAAGAAGAAAGGAGAAAAACATATGCAAATGTGACAGTTAACAATGCCTCTCATTCAAACGCAGTGTTTTCAATCCTGCTCATGTGGTGCAGGTTTTTGGTCCAGCCCAGCACTAGCACACCTGTTCTTGAATCATGTGTGTTGATGTGGGCTGGAACAAAAGCCTGCAAATCCTATGAGCGTAGAACAACACTGAACAAACCCTATCAATTCAGCCATTAGCACATGCTCAAAGCCATGCATGCTGTTGATCCTAGATTTACAGCAAAAAAATGTTACTTCTCATTATCCCCTCCCAGCATCCACTAATTGACTAATAGCATTTTTGTTGGAAATCAAACAAAACACGTTGACAGTTCCAGATGAAGTCAGGCAGTGAATGGAGCCAATAAGTATTTAGAAAAGGTGTTGCTATGTCACTCTGTTCAGTATCATACATCCTGAATGCCACTAATTCCTCACATGTGATTGCCTACATAACCAAAGAGGTGCACATACTTTAAAGTACTATATAAGTAAGTACTTGATTTTAAGATTTATAATATCTCCCTGAGTGCTCTTTTTTAACCACATATGTAAATAGAACATTTTAAATACCACATATCTCTATGTCCTTCCCCCTCGCTCTCCCAGCCCCTCTCCCTCCTCCATACTCACCCCTCTCTCCCCTGCTCCTCCAGCCCCTCTCCCTCCTTCCTACTCACCCCTCTCTCCTCTGCTCCCCCAGTCTCTCCTCCATACTCACCCCTCTCTCCTCTGCTCCCCCAGTCCCTCCTCCATACTCACCCATCTTTCCCGTGCTGCCCCAGCCCCTCTCCCTTCTCCATACTCACCCATCTTTCCCGTGCTCCCCCAGTCCCTCTGCCTCCTCCATACTCACCCCTCTCTCCTCTGCTCCCCCAGTACCTCCTCCATACTCACCCATCTTTCCCGTGCTGCCCCAGCCCCTCTGCCTCCTCCATACTCACCCATCTTTCCCGTGCTGCCCCAGCCCCTCTCCCTCCTCCATACTCACCCATCTTTCCCGTGCTCCCCCAGTCCCTCTGCCTCCTCCATACTCACCCCTCTCTCCTCTGCTCCCCCAGTCCCTCCTCCATACTCACCCATCTTTCCCGTGCTGCCCCAGCCCCTCTCCCTCCTCCATACTCACCCCTCTTTCCCCTGCTCCCCCAGCCCCTCTCCTTCCTTCCCCAGACGGGCCAAGTTCATCTTGGTCTCCAGGGTCATGATGAAGGAACCAGTGTAGGATACCTCCAGATCAAACCACAGACCTAGAAAGTGTAGGGAGTGAGAGAGAGAAAGAGAGAGAGAGGGAAAGAGAGAAAGGGATAAAATCATTACTAACATACACATTGGACGGCAATAGTGGAATAATGAGGCAGAACTGTTTTCACACTTCCCTGCAATGACAACGTTCTCAACCGTTGAGGATGCAGCCAACAAACTACATAGCCATATCGGATTAGTTACTACAAAAGCACAAAAATGTATAGCTAATGCTGACGGTATATAAAAGCTCTTGGTCCTATGTGTAAGTGGATAAGTCACTCATCCACTGTGAGCCTGAGGCAAAGAGCAGTAAGAGCTCCCTTAGTTTTATCCCACCTGGACTACTGCCCAGTTATATGGTCAAGTAAAGCAAAGAAGAATATAGGCAAATTACAGTTGGCCCAGAATAGAGCAGCACGGCTGGCCCTTAAATGTAGACGGAGGGACAATATCAATAACCTGTATGTCAGTCTACATCCCTACTTTTCTTTGGGAGAGGTGTGTTGAATGCACCAAACTGTCTGTTCAAACGGCTAACACACAGCTCAGACACCCATGCATACCCCACAAGAAATGCCACCAGGGGTCTCTTCACAGTCCCCAAGTACAGAACAGACTCTGGGAAATGCACAGTACTACATAGAGCCATGACAACATGGAACTCTTCCACATCAAGTAACTCAATCGAGCTGTAAAATCAGATTGAAAAAAAAAACAGATAAAACAACAACTCACAGCACAACGTGGACTGTGAAGAGACACTTACGCACACACACACAATGCAATATTGTGGTATAGTGGTATAGTGTATTTTATATTGTAAATGTTGTATAATAGAGTAATAATGTATGATGTATTGTGTTATTGATGATGTAGGCTGTTGTTGTGTTTTGCTGTGATGTAATTGTTTTAACACTGTTTAGACCCCAGGAAGAGTAGCTGCTAATCTCTCTCTCACTCTGGTAACATGTTGTAACGTATACGAAGCTCCGTCGCTCTGTTTGCGTGGTTTGTAGCGGCCTTAAGCAGCATCACATCTGCCTTTGGGGCACTCTGGTCGCTAGCAGCCCCTGGTTGGAGCACATATGAACAACAACTTGAATACTAAGTTCTTATGTTACCCAGTGTTTGATGCAATTTCAAGATAATTCATTCAGCATTGTTTGCTTTGGCCCTGTGTTAGTACTATTGTAAAGCTCAGTTAAACATTGCATGTCTCTAAAGTACAAATGCTAAGGTTGTTTTTGTAGACTAACCAGAAGTTACCCGCCGGACTCCTAATTGCAGTGAAGCCACATGCTGTGTCTGACTGGTAGGGAGAGGAATGATCCTCTAGTAAACACACCAAAAGGTCAACACTAGGGCAGCCTCACTTCTGATTGGCTCAGAAGCTGGCTAACTCACCAGGCTTCTTCCTGGTTTTGGGTGGGAAAGGTCAGAACCCAGCAGCGTTTTTTGGTGTATACGTGTGTGTGTGTGTGTGTGTGTGTACACTAGTGAAATGAAGCTCTTCAGTCATATCACGTCTCTATACGGGGAAGAAATATCAACACGTTTACTCTTCATCTCTCTCCAGACTCTCTCTCCAAACACTCTCTATCCCACACAATGAAAGTGGGGAGGGATTTCTGTGACTAAATCTCTGGAAACTCTTCAGATGATAACGGTTATAAAGCCCTTAACTTATATCAGCTTCATCCTCCTCCTGGAATAGAGGAACACAGGGCTGCTGAGCAGTAATCCCCATAGGGCTCATTATGTGCAAGCATTTAGCTGATAATGCCTGGGGGGAAAGCCCATGGGAACTGTGTTGTGTAGGACAGTGTGCAATAAATCACTCTCTGGACTGAGGAGCTTATGGGAAAGGAGATACCTATATTCAGTTGTACAACTGAATGCATTCAACCGAAATGTGTCTTCCTCATTTAACACAACCCCTCTGAATCAGAGCGGTGTGGGGGTCTACCTTAATCGACATCATCGGCGCCCAGGGAGCAGTTGTTGTTGGCGGTTAACTGCCTTGCTCAGGGGCATTCAAACCAGCAAACTTTCGTTTACTGGCCCAATGCTCTTAACCACTAGGCTACCGGATGCTTCTACTGTAGCAAGACAGCAGAGCAGTGTTTCCAAACTCAGTCATGGGGACCCGAAGGGGTGCACGTTTTGGTTTTTGCCCTAACACTACACAGCTGATTCAAATAATCAACTCATCATCAAGCTTTGATGATTTGAAATCAGCTGTGTGGTGCTAGGCACCCCTTGTGGTCCCCAGGAATGAGTTTGGGTAACGCTGCAGTAGAGCCTTAGGAGTTTAACCCTTAACCTTGAATATGGAAAGCTTCCCAAATCCTTTAAAGGCCCAATGCAGCCTATTTTTAAATCTCAATATCAAATCATTTCTGGGTAAATATTAAGTACCTTACTGTGACTGTTTAGAATTAAAATGGTCCACAAAAAAGAAATCATTTTACCAGGACTGTCTGGGAGTGGTCTGAATGGGGAGGGAAAACTGAAAACTAGCTGGTATTGTCAGGGAGGTTTAGAACTCTTTGTTTTTGGTCTATTAAAACTTATGCCGCCTGTTGATTTCACCAGGTAAGCCAAAACTCCATTAAAGTGTTAGTTTCATCAGCTGTTGTACAATATGACACAAAACCAAGGAAACATTTTGACTTCACTGGGCCTTTATGGAGAAGTGGACCGTTAAAGCGAGACAGTGAGACATTAGCAATGAAATGTTTTTCAGGTAAAACATGGAAAACAGACTTAACCACACACTCCCAACTGTATCCCCTACATCAGAATATAGTTAAATGACTGGATCAATATTGTCACGTTCGTCATAACGAGGAGACCAAGGCGCAGCGTGATACGAATACATACTTCTTTTAATAAACGAAGAACACTTAAACTAACAAAATAACAACCCGACCATGACGCTATATAAACCGAGTGCTGACAGGAAACTACACATAGACAATAACCCACCAAAATCCCCAAGGAATATGGCTACTTCAATACGGTCCCCAATCAGAGACAACGATGAACAGCTGCCTCTGAGAACCAATCTAGACAACCATAGACATATAAAACACCTAGACTAGCCCCCTAGACATACAAAAACCCCTAGACATACAAAAACTAAACAAACCAACCATGTCACACCCTGACCTAACCAAAATAATAAAGAAAACAAAGATAACTAAGGTCAGGGTGTGACAAATATGACCTCCCACTCTCCTCACGAGCCTCACGAGGCTGTATTCACATTCTCAGTTGGAGTGCTGATCTAGTCTGGCCTTTTGGATCCTAATCAATAACATCTACAGTTTTGTGAAAAAGTATCTGCCCCCCTTTCTAACTTTCTCTACTTTTGCATATTTTTCATACTGAATGTTATCAGATCTTCAACCAAACCTGATATTAGATAAAGGGAACCTGAGTGAACAAATAACACAACAATAGACTTAATAGATTTATTTCATAAACAAAGTTATGCCACACCCAATGCCAAGACATAATGGGACACATCTCATCCAAAAAGTTGACTCAAGTTTGCCAAAAAGCACCTGGATGATCCTTTTTATTTTTTTATTTATTGTTTTTGTTTTAAGGACAGATGAGTCAAACGTATAACATGTTGGACGACATGGGTCCCATTATACCTGGCGAAAACCAAACACTGAATTCCACAGTAAGAACCTTATGCCAACGGTTGAGCATGGTGGTGGTACTGGGATGGTACCATGAATTCTGCTCTGTATCAGAGAATTCTACAGGAGAATGTTAGGCCATCCGTCTGTGAGCTGAAGCGCAGCTGGGTCATGCAGCAAGACAATGATCCAAAACACACAATCAAGTCTACATGAAAATGGCTAAAAAGCAACACATTTGAAGTTTTGGAATGGCCTAGTCAAAGTTCAGACCTAATCCCAATTGAGATGTGGCAGGACTTGAAACGAACAGTTCATGTTTGAAAACCCACAAATATCACCAAGATAAACCAGTTCTGCATGGAAGAGTGAGGCAAATGTTTAATTCCTCTGGTTAATAGAAGCAGGGGTATGGGGAGACTGAAACAAAAGGCAGAAGGGAGGGGGAAAGAGAGGAGATAGGAGGGAGAGGAGAAAAGATAGAGAGGGAGAAGAGAAAGCAGGGAGAGAGAGAGAGAGAGTGTCCTACCTTGGTGGTCCACAGAGGGCTTGGAGGCATGGAGGATCTTGGGAATGGAGAAGCCCATGTCCAGCGCTGTCAGAGCCAGCTCATTCATAAAGTATGGCAGCTGTAAAACACAGGACATTTACACCTCAGGACAGTCTCCTTTCTTACACATGTGTTTTCTCTGAGTTACATCTCATGTCCCTCTGGTGAGTTGAGAAGTAAGTGAGGGGAAGACGAGAGGAGAAGACGCTTGTAATTAAAAAAGGACTATCGACAAAGATCTCTCTGGGACAAAGACAGATAAGAAGAATATACACGCTGACTGTATGTGGAGGCAGAGGAGACAGGATGCCAGTACTCACCCTGATCTTACTGAGCTTCATCTGGATCTTTTTGGAGACCATGTCAGCCCAGTACTTCTCCCCCAGGAAGTCCCAGAACACCCGGCCTATCAAGGCGTTCACCCACGCCTCTGGCACCGCCCCTCGCCCCGGCCGCTCGCACGGGCTGCTGGGTAACTGACAGGAACAACGTGGGAGTAACAGGTAGTGAGACAAAGGTAGTAAACATACATATTCTATATCCAACTGATTTTAGAGGTCAGGTCCAGGGTATATACAATTATATGTGAAACGAATAGAGAATACTTGCTCATTGCTTAAAGTTTGAATGTATACTGAACAAAAATATAAATGCAACATGTAAAGTGTTGGTCCTATGTTTCATGAGCTGAAATTTTCCATATGCACAGAAAGATTGTTTCTCTCAAATGTTGTGCACAAATTTGTTTACATCTTTGTTAGTGAGTATTTCTCCTTTGCCAAGATAAACAGCATGATCATTACACAGGTGCACCTTGTAATGGGGACAATAAAAGGCAGCTCTAAATTGTGCAGTTTTGTCACACAACACAATGCCACAGATGTCTCAAGTTTTCAGGGAGCGTGGAATTGGCATGCTGACTGCAGGAATGTCCACCAGAGCTGTTGCCAGAGAATTGAATGTTAATTTCTTTACCAACGTCGTTTTAGAGAATTTGGCAGTATGTCCAACCAGCCTCACAACCGCAGCTGATGAAACTGTGGGTTTGCACAACCAAAGAATTTCTGCACCAACTGTCAGAAAGCGTCTCTGGGAAGCTCATCTGCGTGCTAGTCATCCTCACCAGGGTCTTGACCTGACTGCCGTCTGACTACATCACCGACTTCAGTGGGCAAATGCTCACATTCGATGGTCACTGGCACATTGGAGAAGTGTGCTCTTCACAGATATATCTTGGTATCAACTGTACCGGGCAGATGTCAGACAGTGTATGGCGTCATGTGGGCAAGCGGTACCCCATGGTGGCGGTGGGGTTATGGTATGGCAGACATAAGCCACGGACAACAAACACAATTTAATTTTATTGATGGCAATTTGAATGAACAGAGATAATGTGATGAAATCCTGAGGCCTATTGTCGTGCCATTCATCCACCTCCATCACCTCATGTTTCAGCATGATAATGCACTGCCCCATGTCACAATGATCTGTACACAATTCCTTGAAGCTGAAAATGTTCCAGTTCTTCCATGGTCTGCATACTCATTTCACCCATTGAGCATGTTTGGGATGCTCTGGATCGACGTGCATGATAGTGTGTTCCAGTTCCCGCCAAATATCCAACAACTTCACTATTGTGCGCTAATGTGACTAGAATGACGCTGTAAGTAACATCCAACTTTCCAGGACATAGACATGTCTTATATGTGCAGAAAGCTTAAATTCTTGTTAATCTAACTGCACTGTCCAATTTACAGTAACAAAATACCATGCTACTGTTTGAGGAGAGTGCACAACAACAAAAAACTATCACGGCACTTGGTTTGATAGATTCACCTCTGAAGGTAAATAATGTACTTACATTCAGTAATCTTGCTCTGATTTGTCATCCTGAGGGTCCCAGAGATAAAATGTAGCATAGTTTTGTTAAATAAAATCCATTTTTTATTCAAATGTAGGAACTGGGTTCTAAGGTTTGAACCCCTGCTGTTCTGTATTCCCAGTCATGTGAAATCCATAGATTAGGATCTAATGAATTTATTTCAATTGACTAATTTCCTTATTTGAGCTGTAACTCTTTGAAATTGTTGCATGTTCCTTAGTATAGTTGTTTATTGTTCAGTATAGTTACATGCTATTACATGGCCACACTATCTACATGTCTACATGGCTATCTGATCAGCCTGTGTCAACATGATCCCCTCCACAGAATTACATATAGAATGAATAAGATCTCTGTGGTCTCCCCCATCAACCCTACCTTCTTGGTGGCTCCAGGGCTGCCCTCTGGGCTGTGGGAGGGGCTGCTGGCCGGGGGGCTGTCCAGCGGGGGCAGGGGGGTGACGTACTTGGCCATGTAGACGTTGTAGTCCAGCAGCATCTTCTGCCTGACCCCTCCGGCCAGGGAAGGGTCCTTCTGACTGGGCTCATCCATCAGGCTGCCACGGCTGCTACTCCTGCTCTCTGCCTCCAATCTGTGAGGCCAGTCTGTTAGGCAACGACAACCACACCTGGGTTCAAATTCTATTGGAAATCATTTCACATACGTTAATGTCTAGCTAACGTCTCCCTGTCTGTAATCCTCTTAGAATTAGGGTTAGGGTTAAGGTTAGGGAGAATAGGATTTTGAATGGGAATCAATTGTTGGTCCCCAAAAAGTACAGCTGTCTGTGTGTTCATCTGAATGTTCCCTCACCGCCCACTGGATGCTCACTGGACGTTTTATTAGCCTCAGACTTAAGTCTGGATGCCACCAAAATCCTTCTGAACCATTCTTCTTTCTCCCGACCTGTCCTCCCAAACAGGAACAGGGTCAGATCCCGCTCCCCTGGGGGTTTCCTAGGCTCCTCTCCACCCCCAGCTCCACCTGGACCCTCCAGCTTCTCCCCCTTCCCCCCCACCCCGGCCGGTTTCTCTTCCCCAGGTTCAGGCCTCTCTCCCTGGGCCTGGACCTTGGACATGAAGTCGTCCTGCTTGGCCAGCTCGATACAGATGGGGTACTTCTTGTTCCACACGCGCTTCCTGGCCAGGCTCTGGGGCACCAGGTGGATCTGGGGACACATTTGGATGTTACACGCTACATGAACCTCATGGGGGTGTTCTAAAAATATTAGGCTGATATTAGGCTGATATTAGGCTGATATTAGGCTGATCTTAGGCTGATATTAGGCTGATATTAGGCTGATATTAGGCTGATGATATAAACGTCGAGCCCATTCAAGAGATTAGGGGACAGGACCCGGAAGTATGACGTAGGACGACGTCCCTTGCACATTGCATTTCCCTTTCCCTTCCTCTCTCTGTCTTAGACATACACAAACAAAATGGGGCATCCATCCGCAAACGACCATACAACACGTTCCACAGACAGACGGACAGACAGACAGATATACAGACACACAGACACACACACACACCTTGCTGTCGGTGAGGTCGTAGATCTTCTGGCTGATGTAGGTGACGTCAGGTTTGGGCTCGTTGTGCGTGGCCCGCCGGGCGATGTTACGGTTGGGTTTGGACAGGCGCAGGGTGGAGCCCTCCAGACGTACATACACAGAGTGGGTCAGAGTGGCATGGTACATCTCTAGGTCATAGCTGGACATCTGGTTCATCCAGCCCTGTTAATGGGAACAATACACACGGTTAACTCTCAGACCGACGCATGAAACAACATGGAGACTAATAATATGCACGAATGACACGCACACGCACACGCACGCACGCACGCACGCACGCACGCACGCACACACACACACACACACACACACACACACACACACACACACACACACTAATTGGGGAGTGTGATCGGCTGCAATACAGCCACATAACCACACGGTCTCCAACTTTTAGCTGACAGTCCTGGTCCATACTAACATCACAGTGAGAGAATCATCCAGAGCATGTTGATATGTGGAGATATTATCACAACATGGCTTCATCTAAACAACAACAACGGTCTGTTCAGTTCTCTTCAGAGACGAGGAGACGTTACATCATGTTGATATGTGGAGATATTATCACAACATGGCTTCATCTAAACAACAACAGCGGTCTGTTCAGTTCTCTTCAGAGACGGGGAGACGTTACATCATGAGTTACATCATGGGCATGATGACATCATAGCGTGACTGTGGGTGAGAGCTGACCCGTATGACCTCTCCTTTAGCTGGCTATATTCTGTGGTTCCACAGGTGCTATGTTGGGCTGTGTTCCACGTGACCAGAGAGCCTCTCTCCAGTACAGCTGTAGCCTGAGGATATGGAGCTCATGTGCCCACACGGGTTCAAACACACACGCACAAGCACACACAAACACACGCTTACATAACCGCTAGCCAACCGCTAAGCGTGTCTCCTCTGCTTCAGTTTCCAGCACATTGACTGGGTTAAAAGGAGAACGTTTGACAAATCAACAGACCATTTCATCTGTGAGGTTGTTTCAGGGCAAACCCCAATGCAGCTGGAGGGAACGCTATATAGCCTCAGTATGTTGTTGGATAGCCCAATGAGGATGTTAGATCCGTCATTTAGCAGACACTTTTATCCAGAGTCTTATTACAGTAGTGAGGGCATACATTTTCATACTGGTCCCCCATGGGAATCAAACCCACAACCCTGGTGTTGCAAGCACCATGCTGTGCCACACCGGACTTGAATGTGTTTCTTAACCAGACAATGTTTCTCTATCCCACTGGGAAGCCACCATTGTGAATCCTGCATGAGCATTCAGGAGAGGTTGTACATCCCAATATTTAAGCCAGTGTAATGTTTAATGGTGTAATAACCCAAGCCTACTGAAAAGTACTGGTGTGGATAATAGGACTCATGGAGGGAGGAGAATTGTTACCTTGGCAACCATGCTGTTTAGCCATTCAAGAGAGGGAAGAAGATGGATATCTACAGACATATACTGAATGGCTTCCTGTCCTATCTGATAAAGTGAGCAGCCATCAGGTTTTATTCCTGAACTTTAACGACAAACAGAGACGCGATATGGAGAATTGGTTTGCATCTCAAATGGCAACCTAATCCCTATATGGTGCACTACTTTTAACCAAGAACCCTATGGGCCTTGGTCAAAAGTAGTGCAATACATAGGGAATAGGGTGCCATGTGGGACGCAGCCTTGTAGATCCTCCCTACTCTCTCCGAGTCCCACTGGGGAAAAGCCAGCCGTGTATCAGCTGTTTATCTTGTAGATGCTATCAGCAACATGTGCTCAGCTTGCTAACTCAATAGAAGCTGCAGGCTGTCTGTCCACAGTGGTGACAGGTACTACTAGGGGAAGGACACAGCCTATCTAAGATGTCAGGCTGTCTGTCCACAGTGATGACAGGTACTACTAGGGGAAGGACACAGCCTATCTAAGATGTCAGGCTGTCTGTCCACAGTGATGGCAGGTACTACTAGGGGAAGGACACAGCCTATCTAAGATGTCAGGCTGTCTGTCCACAGTGATGACAGGCACTACTAGGGGAAGGACACAGCCTATCTAAGATGTCAGGCTGTCTGTCCACAGTGATGACAGGTACTACTAGGGGAAGGACACAGCCTATCTAAGATGTCAGGCTGTCTGTCCACAGTGGTGACAGGTACTACTAGGGGAAGGACACAGCCTATCTAAGATGTCAGGCTGTCTGTCCACAGTGGTGACAGGTACTACTAGGGGAAGGACACAGCCTATCTAAGATGTTAGGCTGTCTGTCCACAGTGGTGACAGGTACTACTAGGGGAAGGACACAGCCTATCTAAGATGTCAGGCTGTCTGTCCACAGTGGTGACAGGTACTACTAGGGGGAAGGACACAGCCTATCTAAGATGACAGGCTGTCTGTCCACAGTGGTGACAGGTACTACTAGGGGAAGGACACAGCCTATCTAAGATGTCAGGCTCCTTTCTATGTGATCTGGCTTAAATATTCCTTGGTCGTTGCACAACAGAAAAGTATTCCTATCCATGACAATATCTTTATTGTTGCATTTATAAATCTATTATCTATCCTCTTGGGTAGAAAGCTTTCTTTGTCATAACCTTACACAAAAAAATACAAGGATAGGCTGTGAAACATAGGACAGTGTTCAGTCACAAACTCTGGTTCTGGAGAGTAGAGCAGGCTTTTGTTCCAGTCTTATACTAATGCACCCTTTACAGTTTTTTCCCAATTGTTTTGGCACTAATTTCAATTTCTAAATACTTAGTACTAAACTGCTAACACAGTGACCTACCTTAAAGATTCCAGGTTCTTTGATATCCAGCTGGGCCACGTTCCACTGCTCCCCCCTTCGTCTGCCCTGCCTGGTCCCACTGCAGCTGGAGACCTCCGGAGCCGACAGCCACACCACCAGTATAGCCAGCATGAACCCTGCTGCCACCCCCTGCACCACCGCACACAAATAGGGTGGCAGGGGGAATACCAGGTAACTGTAGACTAGACACGTGAAGAAGAGGAGGCCAGTGATGGGCACGTTTGGTAAGTCTTCCTCCTCTTCGTCGGACTCGGCTTCACTGCAGACGCCCGTGCTTCCCGTTTGGATCTGCAGGGACCCGGGCCGCTCCCCGTCCGGTGTCTCAGTGTCAGTACAGAGCTCAAAGCCTTCACTGTAGAGCTCACAGAACTCCTCGTCCTCCAGGCGGACTAGGGCCGACATGGAGCAGTGACCCAGGGCGAGGGAGGAGGACCTAGGGAGAGGAGGAGGGGAGGAGACCCTGGAGGTCCTGGAGGACTTGGCTGGAGGAGAGGAGAAGATAGTGTCTGCTGAGGCTTCACCAGTAGGGGTCTCCTCTTCCTCCTCCTCTCCTTCAGAGTTGCCCCCCTCCTCTTTGATGCTGTAGTTGTTGTTGCTCTCTGCGTGCCCATTGAGGCCTGCCAGGTTGGTGAGCTCCGTGGCGCTGAGGGAGAGGGAGCGGTGGGAAGCAGAGGCACCCCCTCCTGTACCCCCTCCCTCGGCTCCGCCTCCAGCCTCGTCGCCCATGAACTTACTGAACAGCTGCATTGGCTCACACATGACCTCCGACAAACGCCTCCTAGTATCCTCGATCCTGGCCTCCATCTCTTGCACCTTGAAGAAACACCTCCCGTCGGCCGGGGAGGTGAGGGGTGAGGAGGGGGCCGTCTTGGAGTCACCACCCCCAGACGTGGTGGAGCCCATCGGCTGGCCCAACTGCTTGAAGAGCTGCAGATTGTTGACGCGGGAGTCTGGAGGTGGGCGCTGCTGGGAGAGAGGTGGTGGTGATGGCGCCTCCTGGTGGTCGGGCCTGGTGTTGTCCGTGGAGAGAGACTTAACGAACGTCTTCATCAGGTGGTGGCGGTGGCGTCCGGCAGAAGAAGGAGGGGCAATCATCATTTCATTGGACAGGGACCTGAGGCTGAGGAAAGGCTTGGAGGGCAGGGCTGCTGAGCGAGACGGGGAGGAGGTGGTGGAGGAGGAGGTGGGAGGGATCATGGGTCTTGTGTGATCAGAGGGCCAGGAGGAGCAAGCGGGGGGGGACTGGAGGGGGGTGTGCGTGGAGGGGGGGAGGATGGGCAGGGCTGGGCTGTGGGGTAGAGTGGTAGAGGACACAGCAATGGTAGTGGTGGTCCCAATCCCTCCAGCCTCAAACAGTAGCTCCTCGCTGGCTTCCAAGGCTGTCACGATGCCCTGGTCCTCAGTCCTCCCCCCCATCCCACCCAGCCCTTCTGACTCCTCTCCTGCGGAGGACGATGACACAGACGCCCCAAACCCATACAGCTCCTCGTCCTCCTCTTGTCCCAGGGCGGAGAAGTGGATGGTGATGGTGTCCCGGGAGAGAGAGCGCTGCACCTGCAGCTTGGGGCCTGGGGGCGGGCGGGGGGGCGTGGAGGAGGAGGGGGTACTGTCAGCGGCATGGCCGTCCTTCCTGCTACTGTTGCTGCCCTGGCTGGTCATGACCACACTCCACAGGGCTCACAGCCTGGAGAGGGGGAGAGAGAGAGGGATGAGGGAGAGAGAACGAGTGGTGTGGAAGAGGCAGGGACAGAGAGAGAGAGTGAGAAAGAAAGAGAGAAAAATATTGGTTTAAAGCTAGAATCCTTAGCTGCTACATCGATTTTTGACCATTGATTCTTGAGGAATATAACTTATAAGTGCCTCATGAGGTTAGTTCAACTGTCGTACCCCATCAGAACCAAAAATATTCGTTTTTTTTACTCTGAAGTTTGTAGTTTAGTTTATTAATTCAACCATTTTAAAAAACAAGCACACATAAAACTTAAAGCCATACTTGCACTTTAATAAAAATGATCGAGGATAACACACAATAAAGTCTGGGACTTATTTCCACTGTGGTCCTCTTGAGACAAGATGGCTAGACAAGATCCAACACAGTATGGCAGTGAAATAATAAAACAAAAACAGAGAAGAAGAACATCTATCTCATCATTCCAGTTACATCATAGGGGTAAACAATATATATAACAATATATAATATGTAAACAATATATATGTAAACAAAAACTATATAGCCTCAAAACATGGTAACAACTGTCCTTGCATCCACAGCTCTGTCTTTGAATTTGAGAGTGGTTACATTTCTCCAGGCTCATCCCTCATTTTTCTTTTACCAAAACAGAGGCTATGGTGTCCACTTTGTCATTGTTTCAATTAAGGATTCCAGCTTTAATTGAGGCACCAAGCTTGCTGGTTCCCGCTGCTCGCTCCGTGGATAAACGAATGCTCCTAGCGCTGTCTCTCCCAAGCATCTCTGACCGGGGTTTTCACATACTGCTCGCTCCGTGGATAAACGAATGCTCCTACCGCTGTCTCTCCCAAGCACCTCTGACCGGTGTTTTCACATACTGCTTGTATCCACAGCACTAACTGACTTGATGAGTAAAGTGCAGCCAGGATCCATTCAGTGATCAAGTCCTCCTCTTTCTCTCTGTTTATCCTACTGGTGCATGTGTGATCAAGTCCTCCTCTTTCTCTCTGTTTATCCTACTGGTGCATGTGTGATCAAGTCCCCCTCTTTCTCTCTGTTTATCCTACTGGTGCATGTGTGATCAAGTCCCCCTCTTTCTCTCTGTTTATCCTACTGGTGCATGTGTGATCAAGTCCCCCTCTTTCTCTCTGTTTATCCTATTGGTGCATGTGTGATCAAGTCCTCCTCTTTCTCTCTGTTTATCCTACTGGTGCATGTGTGATCAAGTCCTCCTCTTTCTCTCTGTTTATCCTACTGGTGCATGTGTGATCAAGTCCTCCTCTGTCTCTCTGTTTATCCTACTGGTGCATGTGTGATCAAGTCCTCCTCTTTCTCTCTGTTTATCCTACTGGTGCATGTGTGATCAAGTCCTCCTCTTTCTCTCTGTTTATCCTACTGGTGCATGTGTGATCAAGTCCCCCTCTTTCTCTCTGTTTATCCTACTGGTGCATGTGTGATCAAGTCCTCGTCTTTCTCTCTGTTTATCCTACTGGTGCATGTGTGATCAAGTCCTCCTCTTTCTCTCTGTTTATCCTACTGGTGCATGTGTGATCAAGTCCCCCTCTTTCTCTCTGTTTATCCTACTGGTGCATGTGTGATCAAGTCCTCCTCTTTCTCTCTGTTTATCCTACTGGTGCATGTGTGATCAAGTCCTCCTCTTTCTCTCTGTTTATCCTACTGGTGCATGTGTGATCAAGTCCTCCTCTTTCTCTCTGTTTATCCTACTGGTGCATGTGTGATCAAGTACTCATCTTTCTCTCTGTTTATCCTACTGGTGCATGTGTGATCAAGTCCTCCTCTTTCTCTCTGTTTATCCTACTGGTGCATGTGTGATCAAGTCCCCCTCTTTCTCTCTGTTTATCCTACTGGTGCATGTGTGATCAAGTCCTCCTCTTTCTCTCTGTTTATCCTACTGGTGCATGTGTGATCAAGTCCTCCTCTTTCTCTCTGTTTATCCTACTGGTGCATGTGTGATCAAGTCCTCCTCTTTCTCTCTGTTTATCCTACTGGTGCATGTGTGATCAAGTCCTCCTCTTTCTCTCTGTTTATCCTACTGGTGCATGTGTGATCAAGTCCTCCTCTTTCTCTCTGTTTATCCTACTGGTGCATGTGTGATCAAGTGTGAGTTGCTGTTGCGTGTAGGTCATTTCATTGGCGGAGCTTGTTTTCGGGAGACGGGTTGTGGGTTGTGTTTGCAAACTAATTTTTAGCTCACAACAAGCTTGTGGCATGGCTGATACTATACAGAAAAACGCCGCAAAGCTCAATGCGGAAGACGAGTACGTATCAAGCACTACTCTCCATGAACTACTGGATCAACAAAAAGACTTCTAGAAAGATCTAACACATCTGCAGGACAATAACTTGAAGTCCTTCCTGCAACTTTTTCTGGATTCTACCAACAGAAGGGTTAATGATCTGTTTAAGGATGTAACGGAATTTATACACCGTTTGGAATTTACGCAGTCGGAGGTGAATGTCCCCAGCCAGACCGCATTCAAAACCATGTCTGAGGATCTCACCATTTTACAAATAACACTTGACAAGCACTCTTCCAAAGGATACTACCTCAAAAACCAATCGAGGCACAATAACATTTGAATTGAGGACGTAAAGACTGAAACTTGGCATGACACAGAAGTCAAGGCCAAGACACTCCTGACAGATCAAGTCAAACCGGACCCTAAACTCATGGAGATGGAGAGGGCTCATAGAAATGGCACTTTCTTCCCCGATGGACAAATTACAAGTAGTATAAGAACAAATTTACTCACCTACTTCAGATATCACCAAAAATATATTTGACTAATTCCAAGAATCCTTAAATAATACAAAATCAAATGGGAAAATCATCAATCAATTGTTAAATAAGAAAAAGGCATCTAGAACCATCCCATCTCAATTTATTGTTGGAAATAAGAATTGAATAACTTTTTTGTGAATGTGGGTTCCTCTCTGTAAAAGAATATTAAGAAAACTGATGGCAATCCCTTGGATTACATTAAGAGACATTTCCCTTCTCTGCTTCATGTCGCGCGCTGACCTTAGATTGTCTGTTTTTCTATATATTTTGGTTAGGTCAGGGTGTGACTAGGGTGGGTACTCTAGTTGTTGTATGTCTAGGGTTTTTGTCATCTAGCGTTTTTGTATGTCTATGTTTACCTGTTTCTCGTTGTCTCTGATTGGGGATCATATTTAGGTAGCCATTTTCCCCATTGTTAGTTGTGGGATCTTGTCTATGTTTAGTTGCCTGTCAGCACTAGTTTGTATAGCGTCACGTTTCGTTTGTTTGTTATTTTTGCTCATTCATTAAAAAGAAAATGTACGCATTCCACGCTGCGCCTTGGTCCGATACTTATGACGAACGTGACACTTCAGTTTGATCCTCCTGATGTGATGGAGGTGATGGAGTTAAATGGTAAAGATATCAGTAGAAGGTCATGATGAGATTGGTGCCTTTTTGGTGAAATCAGTGTCTTCCTCGATTACTGAGCCTCTAATGCATATCTTCACCAAATCTATGCAAACTAGTACTGTTCCTATAGATTTAAATATTACCAAAGTTATCCCCCTCTATAAATCTGGGTATCCAATATCTTTCACAAATTATTGGCCAATATCTGTACTACCATGTTTTTCTAAAATCCTAGAAAAATTGGTGTGTAAGAGAATGTTGAAGCACTTAAATCAACACTATATTCTACATGAGCATCAATATGGTTTTTGAAAAACTACCCCACAGATATAGTTCCTTTGTAACTTGTGGATAAAATCTTTACAGCCCTGGACAACAATGAACACGCTCTCTGCATCTTTTTAGATTCATCCAAAGATTTTGACACGGTTGATCATGAAATGTTACTTTCTAAATTGCATTATTACCTTTGTTATTCCTAATCTATATCAATGACCTTGCTGCTGTGTCTTCTACCGTACCTCCCATTCTCTTTGCTGAGGATACCAAGTAGATTTTTATCACATAAGAGTTTTGATTAATGAAGCCAACCTAGGCATGGACACATTTTCTGAATGGTTCCAGATAAACAAATGATCTTTAAATGTTAAACAATCTAACTTTATTATGTTCACTAGTAAGAATAACAAATATTGTAAAAGAAATACAAAATAAAATAAAAAAGAAGCCAGAAACTCAAATGGTGGGAATTACAGTGCCTTGCGAAAGTATTCGGCCCCCTTGAACTTTGCGACCTTTTGCCACATTTCAGGCTTCAAACATAAAGATATAAAACTGTATTTTTTTGTGAAGAATCAACAACAAGTGGGACAATAATAATAATAATAATTTAATTATTTTGCACGCCCAATTGTTCAGTTTTTGATTTGTTAAAAAAGTTTGAAATATCCAATAAATGTCGTTCCACTTCATGATTGTGTCCCACTTGTTGTTGATTCTTCACAAAAAAATACAGTTTTATATCTTTATGTTTGAAGCCTGAAATGTGGCAAAAGGTCGCAAAGTTCAAGGGGGCCGAATACTTTCGCAAGGCACTGTAAATGGATCAAGTTACATCCACTAGATTCCTCTGAGTTCTAGTTGATGAAAAGTTGTCCTGTAAAGATCATATTCAAAATGTCTGTAGCGAAGTGAAATCTGCTTTCATCAGAAAGACTAGTGGTTTGGTTCATCAGGCTTGCTTCCTAACTCTATAGCTTAAATGACCCATATCTAATTTACTGTAATATTGTCTGGGCCAGTAAATATGCCTCCTAACTAGACAAATTACTCATTATACAAAATACGTTTGCAAGAATAGCCACCTCCTCTAATTTCCCGGCTCCATCTGCACCTTTGTTTAAGAAACTCAATATCTTGTCTATTTACAACATTAATGTACAGCAATTATGCACTTTCATCTAGAAATACTCATACCTCCCAGACAGTTTACCTTTCAATGGATTCTTC
Organism: Oncorhynchus mykiss; assembly: GCF_057628025.1. Taxonomy (NCBI): domain Eukaryota; kingdom Metazoa; phylum Chordata; class Actinopteri; order Salmoniformes; family Salmonidae; genus Oncorhynchus; species Oncorhynchus mykiss. The sequence goes on along the minus strand of NC_143033.1, from coordinate 90,598,653 downwards.
CAGGTTCATTCTGACATCCATCTATACAACACAAGACACTGTGATAACCTTCACCCTCCTCCACTGCCACACCTCACATAGTCAATTCTCTATCAGATACAGAGGTACCACACTCATCTTCACATTGCCAAAATATCACCATCCCTCAAAGACTGGGGGTCAGCCTGATGAACCAAACTTCTCAGTAATCTCCTCCATAAAGCCTAACTCTCACACATTCACATGCACACACACATTTAAACAAAACAGTTGCTTTCGTTTTTTGACATTACTGATCAATTCATTTATACATGTATAATTAGTAGGTTTACTAGGTTCTGTTGTAACAAACTAATTTTATTTTTGTACTTATGCATTGAATATAGTTATTTTGTGGTGTGGTTTTCATTCAAGCACATCTGCACACTGTTTTTCATCTGTATTGTTGTTGTTGTTGTTGTTGTTGTTGTTGTCTATCACTTGTTTTCTTTGGTGCAAATAAATACATAAATAAATCCCTCAACAAAAAAGGAATTCAGAATGGATATTAGAGAAAACAAACAACACTGCACACAAACACACTGTAATTAATGCAAAATGGGTCGTGCTGTGAGCCCCGGCTGGTAGATCATACAGGAACAAGCCAGTCATTGTTTTTCCCAACACGGCTGAACTACAGACAATAATCAGTGAGTGATTTCCTGACTTAGGCGTGGCGTTGTTATTGAGTTATTCTAGCTTTTTAATCTTGCCCATTGGATAATTATCTGGGTAGCCATATTACACACACACACACACACACACACACACACACACACACAAGGCTGGTAAGGGGTTGACGGCTCATAATAATGGCTGGAAGGGAATGGTATCAAACACATGGAAACCATGTGTGATGTGGTTGATACCATTCCATTGATTCCCTTCCAGCCATTACTATGAGCCCGTCCTCCCCAAATAAGGTGTCACCAGCTACCTGTGACACACACACACATATACACACTCCCCCTCCACCCCAAATATACAAACACACACATCTCTCAAGCCTGCAAGTGGTTGATAAAAGCCTCTAATGGAAGATGGAGAGATAGAAACAACGAAACTGGTAGGCTGTGATTGTTTCTTTATATCCCAGAAAGCCTTTCTTCCCACCAGAGGCTCAGCCTGAATTGGTTCTCGTTCATAGTCATTTGCTGGACAGAATGACACAGTGTTTGACCCTCCTGCATGCCCCTTTTTTTTGCTGGGCTGAAATATGTTTTCTCTAAAGTGTCTAAGCGAGGGAGTGTGTGTGTGTGTGTGTGTGTGTGTGTGTGTGTGTGTGTGTGTGTGTGTGTGTGTGTGTGTGTTATATTTAAGTCATGGCAATGCAGGCACAAGAGATGGAGGGAGCGAGAGGGCGATAAAACGTTGGATCAAAAATAAGGAAATAGAGAGCCACAGGGGCCTGTAGTGGAAACAGAGGACCTTCAGAGACTAGTCTTTGAAGAGGAATTCAAATGCTTTTGAAGTGAGAGTACAGGCCACAGATCAGGGCTGAGAGGGAGGGTGAGGATGACATCCTGGTGATCAAAGGTTAAACGACAGACTAAAAGATGAGAGGTAAAAGGGCAGAACGATTTGCCTGGCTACCCAGACTCCTTGTTCCGACCAAACGCTACGCCACACCCACAGATGTTAGTTTCTTCTCCGCAATGAGTCTGGATCTGAGTACCTCCCTGACCCTTCACCGAATGTAAACACATTCGGGGCCGTCTGATGATTGGTCCAGAAGCCGATGGGTTGGGCCAGAACACACGAGGGGTAAAGTGGCGAGGTGAAAATTCGTCATTGTTTTTGATACTCTGATTGGTTAGAGACGATCCAGTCGCTGATGACTTTGTTTTGTACAACGCCCCTCGTGCCCCTGGTCACCACAAACGACTTCAATGACGGCAGTCTCAGACTAAAGTATGTAGCGAACGACAGAGCAACAGAACAATTCAGTGTGAGTCATCAGGATACAGAAAGATCCCATTGAACCAGATTTCTGGATTCAACCGCTGTAGGAGGACAGCCAGAAACTCAACCAGGAGAGGAATAGGATCCATACAGAGCCTTAGTGCTGAGCATCTGACAACACACAGGTCTACTGTTGCTTATTATCACTACAGTGGCATTGTGGAAAACGATTGACAACATTGAAAACATCCTAAAACAGAGGAAGTTCCATGCAGGTTACAGGGATCTTTAGCAGCTATAATGCTACAATGGAATAGGAGCAATCAAACCTGGTGGAGACAACACACTCATCCAATTAATCAAAGCAAGGCCCCTTTAATGAGCTAAAACCTGATTTGCCCTCTGCATCTCACCCACAGACAGACAGACAGACAGACAGACAGACAGACAGACAGACGGTAGTGAGAGGGAACAGAGATGGGGGAGAGAGATGGAAGGAGAAACAGGGGTGAGATGGGGCAGTTAAATAATTGCCTACTTACATACATTGCCAAAGAAAAGTTACCATGCTACTGAAAATAGTTTACGGTCGTGTTTTCTAGTGAGCAACATGTTAGATTGTTCTGAGACAGTTTGAAGGGTAGACTCCATTAGATTAGGGGAAAGGGGATACCTATTCAATTGATGCATTCAACCAAAATGTGTCTTCCATATTTAACCCTCAAAAAGGTGCGGGTGGTCGGCTCTGAGTTTCAAACCAGCAACCTTTCGGTTAATGGCCCAACGTTCTTAACCAATAAACGATCAGACGAGAGAGTGAGGAAACAGGAGAGAAATCTGGTTGGTCTGAGACATTGAGGAAGCTAGCTTAAGACTAAGAGAGAGAGACAGATTCAGTATGTATAGTTAGTCTGAGGTAAAGAAGGCTAGATTAAACTAGGAGAGAGTGAGATAATGAGAGGGAGAGAGAGAGAGGGAGAGAGAGAGGCAGATTCAGTATGTATAGTTAGTCTGAGGTAAAGAAGGCTAGATTAAACTAGGAGAGAGTGAGATAATGAGAGGGAGAGAGAGAGAGGGAGAGAGAGAGGCAGATTCAGTATGTATAGTTAGTCTGAGGTAAAGAAGGCTAGATTAAACTAGGAGAGAGTGAGATAATGAGAGGGAGAGAGAGATAGGGAGAGAGAGAGACAGATTCAGTATGTATAGTTAGTCTGAGGTAAAGAAGTCTAGATTAAACTAGGAGAGAGTGAGATAATGAGAGGGAGAGAGAGAGAGGGAGAGAGAGAGACAGATTCTGTCAGGTGCGTGAATGAGGACCCAAAAGCGAATTAACAAAACAGAGTTTCTTTAATGACGAAACACACGTAGGCTCAGATGGACAGGCAGATTCCGACAGGACAGGACAAGGTTAGCTGAACAGGCAGATTCCGACAGGACAGGACAAGGTTGCAGCAAACACGACGATAGTCTGGTTCAGGCATGAGTAACACAAACGAGAATCCGACAAAGACAGAAGCAGAAACAGAGAGAGATATAGAGACCTAATCAGAGGGAAAAAGGGAACAGGTGGGAAAAGGGGTGAACGAGGTAGTTAAAGAAGACAAGGAACAGCTGGGGGAAAGAGGGGAAGAAAAGGTAACCTAATACGACCAGCAGAGGGAGACAGGGTGAAGAGAAAGAACAGGAACAGGACACAACATGACAATACATGACAGATTCAGTATGTATAGTTAGTCTGAGGTAAAGAAGGCTAGATTAAACTAGGAGAGAGTGAGATAATGAGAGGGAGAGAGAGAGAGGGAGAGAGAGAGACAGATTCAGTATGTATAGTTAGTCTGAGGTAAAGAAGTCTAGATTAAACTAAGAGAGAGTGAGAGGTAGATAAAGAGAGAGAGAGAGTTTTCTGAGTCCACCCATTACTACTTAGCATTGAGCTCCACACCAGTGAGCCTGTCTGTTCTGTCACAAAGACAAAGAGTTACACATCATCCACAAACACACAGCTCAATATGCTGGTGTACATTACCATGACAGGGCTAGGTAAAAAGGTGACACATGCATTTATGTAGCCAAGCGGGCACATACATACGTGTGTGTGTGTGTGTGTGTGTGTGTGTGTGTGTGTGTGAATGAAAATGTATGCATTCACTACTGTAAGTCTCTGTGGAACAACTCAAAACCCATAACAGCCTACAGACAGTGTGCATTCTGCTGCCACCTGCTAAGTGAAATGAATCACCAGAAAACCTCTATTTCTCTAATTAGAGAGTCAGTGGTGTGTATTTCACTGCATCCCCACTCTCTGTCTATATATATTTCTCTCCCTTGCCCCACCTCTCTCCCTCTCTCTCTCTCTTGCTCAGAACAGAGCACTCAGCCATGCCGGATCAAACCGGTTCTGTCTCCCATTCATCATCATTGCCATCTCACAGGCAGAACTTACTGTCAACGTCTCCAGCCTCTCCAGGATCAAGACAAGCTGTTGCCATGTCAACTGTGAGAGAGCTCCACTCTACCATCTATATCTCTACTATTATCCTCAGGTTCCTCCTCCTCAGAATCTGACCTTCAACAAGTGTTTGTTAGCAACAACTGTTGGTTAGAAACAGACAGTTCTGTGGGGAGTATTTTCAAGTTCCTTACGGAGTGGTAATGAGGAGAGGAGAGGAGAGGAGAGGAGAGGAGAGGAGAGGAGAGGAGAGGAGAGGAGAGGAGAGGAGAGTCCTGTGACAGTCTCTGAGAGGGAGCTGAAGAAATCCACACATAACCTCACTTAAGTAATACTAATGTTGTGGAATGGCTGTTTAGTCATATGTGAAGAAGACAAGGAACAGCTGGGGGAAAGAGGGGAAGAAAAGGTAACCTAATACGACCAGCAGAGGGAGACAGGGTGAAGAGAAAGAACAGGAACAGGACACAACATGACAATACATGACAGTACCCCCCCACTCACCGAGCGCCTCCTGGCGCACTCGAGGAGGAAACCTGGCGGCAACGGAGGAAATCATCGATCAGCGAACGGTCCAGCACGTCCCGAGAGGGAACCCAACTCCTCTCCTCAGGACCGTACCCCTCCCAATCCACTAGGTACTGGTGACCACGGCCCCGAGGACGCATGTCCAAAATCTTACGGACCCTGTAGATAGGTGCGCCCTCGACAAGGATGGGGGGGGGGGGGGGAGACGAGCGGGGGCGCGAAGAACGGGCTTAACACAGGAGACATGGAAGACCGGGTGGACGCGACGAAGATATCGCGGAAGAAGAAGTCGCACTGCGACAGGATTAATGATCCGAGAAATACGGAACGGACCAATGAACCGCGGGGTCAACTTGCGAGAAGCTGTCTTAAGGGGAAGGTTCTGAGTGGAGAGCCAAACTCTCTGACCGCGACAATATCTAGGACTCTTAGTTCTACGCTTATTAGCAGCTCTCACAGTCTGCGCCCTATAACGGCAAAGTGCAGACCTGACCCTCTTCCAGGTGCGCTCGCAACGTTGGACAAAAGCCTGAGCGGAGGGGACGCTGGACTCGGCGAACTGAGATGAGAACAGCGGAGGCTGGTACCCGAGGCTACTCTGAAAAGGAGATAGCCCGGTCGCAGACGAAGGAAGCGAGTTGTGGGCGTATTCTGCCCAGGGGAGCTGTTCTGACCAAGACGCAGGGTTGCGAAAAGAAAGACTGCGTACGATGCGACCAATAGTCTGATTGGCCCGTTCTGCTTGACCGTTAGACTGGGGGTGAAAGCCGGAAGAGAGACTGACGGAAGCCCCAATCAAACGGCAAAACTCCCTCCAAAATTGAGACGTGAATTGCGGACCTCTATCTGAAACGACGTCTGACGGAAGGCCATGAATTCTGAAAACATTCTCGATGATGATTTGTGCCGTCTCTTTAGCAGAAGGAAGCTTAGCAAGGGGAATAAAATGAGCCGCCTTAGAGAACCTATCGACAACCGTAAGAATAACAGTCTTCCCCGCTGACGGAGGCAGTCCGGTGACAAAATCTAAGGCGATGTGAGACCACGGTCGAGAGGGAATGGGAAGCGGCCTGAGACGGCCGGCAGGAGGGGAGTTACCGGACTTAGTCTGCGCGCAGACCGAACAAGCAGCCACGAAACGACACATGTCATGCTCCCGGGTGGGCCACCAAAAACGCTGGCGAATGGAAGCAAGCGTACCCCGAACGCCAGGGTGGCCGGCTAACTTGGCAGAGTGAGCCCACTGAAGAACGGCCAGACGAGTAGGAACGGGAACGAAAAGAAGGTTCCTAGGACAAGCGCGCGGCGACGGAGTGTGAGTGAGTGCTTGCTTTACCTGCCTCTCAATTCCCCAGACAGTCAACCCGACAACACGCCCCTCAGGGAGAATCCCCTCAGGGTCAGTGGAGGCTACTGAAGAACTGAAGAAACGAGATAAAGCATCAGGCTTGGTGTTCTTAGAGCCCGGACGATAAGAAATCACGAACTCGAAACGAGCGAAAAACAGCGCCCAGCGCGCCTGACGCGCATTAAGTCGTTTGGCAGAACGGATGTACTCAAGGTTCCTATGGTCAGTCCAAACGACAAAAGGAACGGTCGCCCCCTCCAACCACTGTCGCCATTCGCCTAGGGCTAAGCGGATGGCGAGCAGTTCGCGGTTTCCCACATCATAGTTACGTTCCGACGGCGACAGGCGATGAGAAAAATACGCGCAAGGATGGACCTTGTCGTCAGAGAGGGAGCGCTGAGAAAGAATGGCTCCCACGCCCACCTCTGACGCGTCAACCTCGACAACGAACTGTCTAGAGACGTCAGGTGTAACAAGGATAGGTGCGGATGTAAAACGATTCTTGAGGAGATCAAAAGCTCCCTGGGCGGAAACGGACCACTTAAAGCACGTCTTGACAGAAGTAAGGGCTGTGAGAGGAGCTGCCACCTGACCGAAATTACGGATGAAACGACGATAGAAGTTCGCGAAGCCGAGAAAGCGCTGCAGCTCGACGCGTGACTTAGGGACGGGCCAATCAATGACAGCTTGGACCTTAGCGGGATCCATCTTAATGCCTTCAGCGGAAATAACAGAACCGAGAAATGTGACGGAGGAGGCATGAAAAGTGCACTTCTCAGCCTTCACAAAAAGACAATTCTCTAAAAGGCGCTGGAGGACACGTCGAACGTGCTGTACATGAATCTGGAGTGACGGTGAAAAAATCAGGATATCGTCAAGGTAAACGAAAACAAAGATGTTCAGCATGTCTCTCAGGACATCATTGACTAATGCCTGAAAGACAGCTGGAGCGTTAGCGAGGCCGAAAGGAAGAACCCGGTATTCAAAGTGCCCTAACGGAGTGTTAAACGCCGTCTTCCACTCGTCCCCCTCCCTGATGCGCACGAGATGGTAAGCGTTATGAAGGTCCAACTTAGTGAAAAACCTGGCTCCCTGCAGGATCTCGAAGGCTGAAGACATAAGAGGAAGCGGATAACGATTCTTCACTGTTATGTCATTCAGCCCTCGATAATCTATGCAGGGGCGCAGGGACCCGTCCTTCTTCTTAACAAAAAAAACCCCCGCTCCGGCGGGAGAGGAGGAGGGGACTATGGTACCGGCGGCAAGAGCTACAGACAAATAATCTTCGAGAGCCTTACGTTCGGGAGCCGACAGAGAGTATAGTCTACCCCGGGGGGGGAGTGGTTCCCGGAAGGAGATCAATACTACAATCATACGACCGGTGTGGAGGAAGAGAGGTGGCCCTGGACCGACTGAACACCGTGCGCAGATCGTGATATTCCTCCGGCACCCCTGTCAAATCACCAGGCTCCTCCTGTGAAGAAGAGACAGAGGAAACAGGAGGGACAGCAGACATTAAACATTTCACATGACAAGAGACGTTCCAGGAGAGGATAGAATTACTAGACCAATTAATAGAAGGATTATGACAAACTAGCCAGGGATGGCCCAAAACAACAGGTGTAAAAGGTGAACGAAAAATTAAAAAAGAAATGGTTTCGCTATGATTACCAGAGACAGTGAGGGTTAAAGGTAGCGTCTCACGCTGAATCCTGGGGAGAGGACTACCATCCAAGGCGAACAAGGCCGTGGGCTCCCTTAACTGTCTGAGAGGAATGTCATGTTCCCGAGCCCAGGTCTCGTCCATAAAACAGCCCTCCGCCCCAGAGTCTATCAAGGCACTGCAGGAAGCTGACGAACCGGTCCAGCGTAGATGGACCGACAAGGTAGTGCAGGATCTTGAAGGAGAGACAGGAGTAGTAGCGCTCACCAGTAGCCCTCCGCTTACTGATGAGCTCTGGCTTTTACTGGACATGAAGTGGCAAAATTACCAGCGGAACCGCAATAGAGACAGAGGCGGTTGGTGATTCTCCGTTCCCTCTCTTTAGTCGAGATGCGGATACCTCCCAGCTGCATAGGCTCAGCACCCGAGCCGGCAGAGGAAGATGGTAGTGATGCGGAGAGGGGGGCAACGGAGAACGCGAGCTCCTTTCCACGAGCTCGGTGACGAAGATCAACCCGTCGCTCAATGCGAATAGCGAGTTCAATCAAGGAATCCACGCTGGAAGGAACCTCCCGGGAGAGAATCTCATCCTTTACCTCTGCGCGGAGACCCTCCAGAAAACGAGCGAGCAAAGCCGGCTCGTTCCAGCCACTGGAGGCAGCAAGAGTGCGAAACTCAATAGAGTAGTCTGTTATGGATCGATTACCTTGACATAGGGAAGACAGGACCCTGGAAGCCTCCTCCCCAAAAACAGATCGATCAAAAACCCGTATCATCTCCTCCTTAAAGTCCTGATACTGGTTAGTACACTCAGCCCTTGCCTCCCAGATTGCCGTGCCCCACTCACGAGCCCGTCCAGTAAGGAGAGATATGACGTAGGCGATACGAGCAGTGCTCCTGGAGTAAGTGTTGGGCTGGAGAGAAAACACAATATCACACTGGGTGAGGAACGAGCGGCATTCAGTGGGCTCCCCAGAGTAACACGGCGGGTTATTGATTCTGGGCTCCGGAGATTCGAAAGCCCTGGAAGTGGCCGGTGGATCGAGGCGGAGATGGTGAACCTGTTCTGTGAGGTTGGAGACTTGGGTGGCCAGGGTCTCAACGGCATGTCGAGCAGCAGACAATTCCTGCTCGTGTCTGCCTAGCATCGCTCCCTGGATCTCGACGGCTGAGTGGAGAGGATCCGAAGTCGCTGGGTCCATTCTTGGTCGGATTCTTCTGTCAGGTGCGTGAATGAGGACCCAAAAGCGAATTAACAAAACAGAGTTTCTTTAATGACGAAACACACGTAGGCTCAGATGGACAGGCAGATTCCGACAGGACAGGACAAGGTTAGCTGAACAGGCAGATTCCGACAGGACAGGACAAGGTTGCAGCAAACACGACGATAGTCTGGTTCAGGCATGAGTAACACAAACGAGAATCCGACAAAGACAGAAGCAGAAACAGAGAGAGATATAGAGACCTAATCAGAGGGAAAAAGGGAACAGGTGGGAAAAGGGGTGAACGAGGTAGTTAAAGAAGACAAGGAACAGCTGGGGGAAAGAGGGGAAGAAAAGGTAACCTAATACGACCAGCAGAGGGAGACAGGGTGAAGAGAAAGAACAGGAACAGGACACAACATGACAATACATGACAGATTCAGTATGTATAGTTAGTCTGAGGTAAAGAAGGCTAGATTAAACTAGGAGAGAGTGAGATAATGAGAGGGAGAGAGAGAGAGGGAGAGAGAGAGACAGATTCAGTATGTATAGTTAGTCTGAGGTAAAGAAGTCTAGATTAAACTAAGAGAGAGTGAGAGGTAGATAAAGAGAGAGAGAGAGTTTTCTGAGTCCACCCATTACTACTTAGCATTGAGCTCCACACCAGTGAGCCTGTCTGTTCTGTCACAAAGACAAAGAGTTACACATCATCCACAAACACACAGCTCAATATGCTGGTGTACATTACCATGACAGGGCTAGGTAAAAAGGTGACACATGCATTTATGTAGCCAAGCGGGCACATACATACGTGTGTGTGTGTGTGTGTGTGTGTGTGTGTGTGTGTGTGAATGAAAATGTATGCATTCACTACTGTAAGTCTCTGTGGAACAACTCAAAACCCATAACAGCCTACAGACAGTGTGCATTCTGCTGCCACCTGCTAAGTGAAATGAATCACCAGAAAACCTCTATTTCTCTAATTAGAGAGTCAGTGGTGTGTATTTCACTGCATCCCCACTCTCTGTCTATATATATTTCTCTCCCTTGCCCCACCTCTCTCCCTCTCTCTCTCTCTTGCTCAGAACAGAGCACTCAGCCATGCCGGATCAAACCGGTTCTGTCTCCCATTCATCATCATTGCCATCTCACAGGCAGAACTTACTGTCAACGTCTCCAGCCTCTCCAGGATCAAGACAAGCTGTTGCCATGTCAACTGTGAGAGAGCTCCACTCTACCATCTATATCTCTACTATTATCCTCAGGTTCCTCCTCCTCAGAATCTGACCTTCAACAAGTGTTTGTTAGCAACAACTGTTGGTTAGAAACAGACAGTTCTGTGGGGAGTATTTTCAAGTTCCTTACGGAGTGGTAATGAGGAGAGGAGAGGAGAGGAGAGGAGAGGAGAGGAGAGGAGAGGAGAGGAGAGGAGAGGAGAGTCCTGTGACAGTCTCTGAGAGGGAGCTGAAGAAATCCACACATAACCTCACTTAAGTAATACTAATGTTGTGGAATGGCTGTTTAGTCATATGTGATGACATTAGACTAAGCTGGGGATATAGTGGATTTGGTGTGTATGGCTGAGCGGTATCAACCTAGGATCAACTGGTTTTCATCTTTGCCTTTTAGCATGTATAGAAATATGAAAGTGGTAATGTCATTGACAGATACACCTCAGGGAGTATAGAATGTACTGGAGGATTAGTGTGTTGAGGAATACTAGGAGGGCTGCCTGTGGAGTTTCAGCAGTCACTGTGTGTAAGCCTTACATATACACAATCCATAGGTCTGAGAGAGAGGGGGAGGGAAGAAAACAGAAGATGGAAGAGATGCTCTGTGGCTGATGGAGGGAGAAGGTGACGGCGAGAGAAAGAGAGAGATTGAAAGGCAGAGAGACGGATGAGAAGGTAAAATACAACATCTGGAATGAGGGCATCGTTCTTCTATAACTGTCACTAAATATGAATATATATCTACATTTACGACAAGCAAGAATGTCACTTTGAGGGATTTGTTTAGCCATGCTAAAACCTAACTGAAATCTAGGGTCAAACAAAGACTGTTGAGATTCAATTCTACTGAGTGGATGTTAAAGTATTTCCCTTCCCCTTTCCTCAGCTCTGGTGCATTAGACACCACACAGACTGCATCCCTCCCTCTTTCTCAAACAAAAGCAGTAGTACTGATAGCCCCAGCCCAGCCAGTTCCTCCAGTACTGATAGCCCCAGCCCAGCCAGCTCCTCCAGTACTGATAGACCCAGCCCAGTCAGCTCCTCCAGTATTGATAGCCCCAGCCCAGCCAGCTCCTCCAGTACTGATAGCCCCAGCCCAGCCAGCTCCTCCAGTACTGATAGCCCCAGCCCAGTCATCTCCTCCAGTACTGTTAGACCCAGCCCAGTCAGCTCCTCCAGTACTGATAGCCCCTGCCCAGTCAGCTCCTCCAGTACTGATAGACCCAGCCCAGCCAGCTCCTCCAGTACTGATAGCCCCAGCCCAGTCAGCTCCTCTAGTATTGATAGCCCCAGCCCAGCCAGCTCCTCCAGTACTGATAGCCCCAGCCCAGTCAGCTCCTCCAGTACTGATAGCCCCAGCCCAGTCCGCTCCTCCAGTACTGATAGACCCAGCCCAGTCAGCTCCTCCAGTACTGATAGCCCCAGCCCAGTCAGCTCCTCCAGTACTGATAGCCCCAGCCCAGTCAGCTCCTCCAGTACTGATAGACCCAACCCAGTCAGCTCCTCCAGTACTGATAGCCCCAGTCCAGTCAGCTCCTCCAGTACTGATAGCCCCAGCCCAGTCAGCTCCTCCAGTACTGAGCCTTTGTTCAGTAATTTAATCGCTCCACTGCAGACACACTTTATAAGGAAAATATAAATTATAATATCTACCAATCAGCTAGACAGAATGAAGACTCTTAATAAGTAATCTCACCAAATGGATATTGCTTCAAATTTGAATGACGAGAGTTTATACTTTCACCTAGAAAGAAGGCATGTCAAGAGAGAGGGATGGATAGAGGGATATCAAGGGAGTAGGGATACAGGAAATGGAGAGGGTGAGAAATTGGGGGAGAGATGTATAAATGGGGAGATAAATAGATATAGATCTCTCAGAGGGTCCTATTAAATCAAAAAAGTCCATCCTATGCCTCCTGAGTCTGTCACCGCCCCCACATCTGTCGACCCCAACCACGTCTGTCTCCTCTAGCCTCCAGTCCCCATCTGCCCAGGTTGAGGTGAGCTGACTGAGCGAGGGGAAATTACACAACCAGCTATGAGAGAACCCACACAGGGTTATGGTTGGGGATTATGGACTGTCCAGTGCACGCAGGTAGAGTATGCACCAGCATCAGGACCACAGCCCTTTACCTCAGCATCAGGACCACAGCCCTCTACCTCAGCATCAGGACCACAGCCCTCTACCTCAGCATCAGGACCACAGCCCTCTACCTCAGCATCAGGACCACACCCCTCTACCTCAGTATCAGGACCACAGCCCTTTACCTCAGCATCAGGACCACAGCCCTTTACCTCAGCATCCGGACCACACCCCTCTACCTCAGCATCAGGACCACAGCCCTTTACCTCAGCATCCGGACCACACCCCTCTACCTCAGCATCAGGACCACAGCCCTTTACCTCAGCATCAGGACCACAGCCCTCTACCTCAGCATCCGGACCACACCCCTCTACCTCAGCATCCGGACCACAGCCCTCTACCTCAGCATCAGGACCACAACCCTCTACCTCAGCATCCGGACCACACCCCTCTACCTCAGCATCAGGACCACAGCCCTCTACCTCAGCATCAGGACTACAGCCCTCTACCTCAGCATCAGGACCACAGCCCTCTACCTCAGCATCAGGACCACAGCCCTCTACCTCAGCATCCGGACCACACCCCTCTACCTCAGCATCAGGACCACAGCCCTTTACCTCAGCATCAGGACCACAGCCCTCTACCTCAGCATCCGGACCACACCCCTCTACCTCAGCATCAGGACCACAGCCCTTTACCTCAGCATCCGGACCACAGCCCTCTACCTCAGCATCAGGACCACACCCCTCTACCTCAGCATCAGGACCACAGCCCTTTACCTCAGCATCAGGACCACAGCCCTCTACCTCAGCATCCGGACCACACCCCTCTACCTCAGCATCCGGACCACAGCCCTCTACCTCAGCATCAGGACCACAACCCTCTACCTCAGCATCCGGACCACACCCCTCTACCTCAGCATCAGGACCACAGCCCTCTACCTCAGCATCAGGACTACAGCCCTCTACCTCAGCATCAGGACCACAGCCCTCTACCTCAGCATCAGGACCACAGCCCACTACCTCAGCATCAGGACTACAGCCCTCTACCTCAGCATCAGGACCACAGCCCTTTACCTCAGCATCCGGACCACACCCCTCTACCTCAGCATCCGGACCACAGCCCTCTACCTCAGCATCAGGACCACAGCCCTCTACCTCAGCATCAGGACCACAGCCCTCTACCTCAGCATCAGGACTACAGCCCTCTACCTCAGCATCAGGACCACAGCCCTTTACCTCAGCATCAGGACCACAGCCCTCTACCTCAGCATCCGGAACACAGCCCTCTACCTCAGCATCAGGACTACAGCCCTCTACCTCAGCATCAGGACCACAGCCTTCTTTCTACCTCAGCATCAGGACCACAACCCACTACCTCAGCATCATGACTACAGCCCTCTACCTCAGCATCAGCAGGCCTCACGGTCTACTGCACAGCTAACACGACACTATGGCTCTGCTTCTGTCCAGGATGCATGGGAGACTGCTATAGCTCTGATGACTCAGAAGCATGCACACGTGCAAACACGCGCACACACACACAGGGACACATACATAAATGCACACACACACACCCAGACAGACTCAGACATTATGCACACATACTGTAGGCACTCGCACACACACACACACACACACACACACACACACACAATTATTTTTACACATTTTTACATAATTTACATTTAAGGGTAAAAAAATTGCATCATTTGTATTTATTTTTAATCTAGAAATTATAGAAGTTTGACAACCCTGTTTGTAATCTTGTAAATGATATGAATCTCAACCGTTAATCTTTTACAGTGATGAAGACATGTCATGGTATGGTGGGGTGTTCAACATAGGTCAACTTTGAGCAACTTTTATTTCTTGAATGTTTTGTCATTCAGGTCCAAAACGTCACTTTCTGACCACTTCTACAATGGGCAAATATGTATGGGAGGTTTTGTTCAAACCAAAAGGTGTTGCTGTCAAAACGTGACTGAATTCAAATGTATTTAACCTACTGCATTGTGCGAAGACCAGTGTGAATACATACATACACATACACACATATAATGCATTCACATAAACATTACAGGGAACAGGGTAAATAGCTTTATCTGACTAGCAAATTACCCTTGCAATTAACTGACCTGAATTCCATCTGGCCTAGTAGCAGCTATAGTGTGTGTATAGTGAATGTATCTCTACTGTGTGTGTGTGTGTGTGTGTGTGTGTGTGTGTGTGTGTGTGTGTGTGTGTGTGTGTGTGTGTGTGTGTGTGTGTGTGTGTGTGTGTGTGTGTGTGTGTGTCAGTAGGACTCCATCCACACTTAGTCTGTGTACGTATGCGTATGTGTTTTGAGCGAATCTCCAGAATCTGCTAACAGGAAGAGAACACTTCCTGCTCTGAGAGAGCCTCAACAGAAAGGGACGTACCACCCTGGTCAAACACAAGTAACTAAATATTTAACTTAACAATTCTTCCAAAAGCAATGAGGGACCAAATCAGAAGTCAACACAAGACAGGATCATGTTATGTAGTTATTGAAACACTGGCCTCTGTAGATTGAAAGTAGCTGAAATTAGTCTGCCTCACAGTAAGGCTAACAGAACCAGTCGATAAGCAAACACACACACACAATCAATCACACAGGAGAGGACTCCATGTGCGTACTGAACCCAGATACCATCCTACACACTGGTTGTTAAAATAAGCAGTTGTGACTTGTTTCTTTAAGGCTGAATGCTGAGACAGTCAGTCAGACATGGCTGGCCAGACAGCCTCAAGCTGAATGTATTCAGACTTGGAGAGAACCTACAGCCCTAAAGCTCAACCTGAAAAGTGGAAAAGCTCAATGCACATAGTTGATAGAAGTAGCCATGATGCTAACCTCATCCCCAGGCATTGGGCATTAACATACGTACATGCAAACACACAGACACACAGAGACACCCCCCACACACACACAAACACACGCTCATCCCCCACACCATCACCATCACCTCCTATCCCCCCCACAGACCATCACCCCCCATCCCTCCCACACACAACATCACCCCCTATCCCCCCCACACACACCATCACCCCCTATCCCCCCACACACCATCACCCCCTATCCCCCCCACACACACCATCACCCCCCTATGCCCCCCCACACACACCCCCACCCCCTTTGCCCCACACCATCACCCCCTATCCCATAGACCATCATCCCTATGCCCCCCCCACACACCATCACAAGATATCCCCCACACCATCACCCCCTATCCCCCCCACACACCATCACCCCCCTATCCCACCACACACACCATCAACCCCTATCCCCACACCTCACCCCTATCCCCCACACCATCACCGCCTATCCCCCACACACACCATCACAAGATATCCCTCACACCATCACCCCCTATCCAACACCATCACCCCATATCCAACACCATCACCCCCTATCCCCCACACCATCACCCCCTATCCCCCCACACACACAATCACCCCCTATCCAACACCATCACCCCTATCCAACACCATCACCCCCTATCCCCCACACCATCACCCCCTATCCCCCCACACACACAATCACCCCCTATCCAACACCATCACCCCCTATCCCCCACACCATCACCCCCTATCCGCCCACACACACCATCACCCCCTATACCCCCCACACACACACCATCACCCCCTATACCCCCCCCAACACACACCATCACCCCCTATACCCCCCACACACACACCATCACCCCCTATCCCCCCCACACACCATCACCCCCTATCGCCCACACCATCACCCCCTACCTCCCCCCACACCATCACAAGATATCCCCCACACCATCACCCCCTATCCCACACACCATCAACCCCTATCCCCCACACACACCATCACCCGCTATCCACCACACCATCACCCACACCATCACCCCCACACACACCATCACAAGATATCCCCAACACCATCACCCCCTATATCCCACACCATCACCGCCTTCCCCCACACCATCACCCCCTATCCCCACACCATCACCCCCTATCCACCAACACACACCATCACCCCCTATCCCCCCACACACCATCACCCCCTATCCACCAACACACACCATCACCCCCTATCCCCCCACACACCATCACCCCCTATCCCCCCCACGCACCATCACCACCTATCCACCAACACACACCATCACCACCTATCCCCCCCACGCACCATCACCACCTATCCACCAACACACACCATCACCCCCTATACCCAACCCCATCACCCCCTATCCCCCACACCATCACCCCTATCCCCCACACACACCATCACCTGCTATCTCCCACACCATCACCCCCCTCCCCCACACCACCACCCCCTATCCCCCTATCCCACACCATCACCCCTATCCCACACACCATCACCCCCTATCCCCCAAACACACACACCATCCCCCGCCATCCCTCACACCATCACCCCCTATCCCACACACCATCACCCCCTATCCCACACACCATCACCCCCTATCCCCCACACCTTCATCCCCAATTCCCCACACACACACCATCACCCGCTATCCCCCCACACCATCACCCCCTATCCCACACACCATTAACCCCTGTCCCACACACCATCACCCCTATCCCCCCCACACACACCAGCACCCCCTAACCCACACACCATCACCCGCTATCCCACACACTATCACCCCGTATCACCCACACACACACCAGCACCCCCTATCCCACACACCATCACCCCCTATCCCCCCCACACACACCAGCACCCCCTATCCCCCACACACACACACCATCACCCCCTATCCCCCACACACACACCATCACCCGCTATCCCCCACACCATCAACCTCTATCCCACACACCATTACCCCCTATCCCCCACACACACACACCATCACCCCCTATCCCCCACACCATCAACCTCTATCCCACACACCATTACCCCCTATCCCCCACACACACACCATCACCCCCTATCCCCCACACACACACCACCACCCGCTATCCTACACACCATTACCCCCTATCCCCCACACACACACCATCACCCCCTATCCCCCACACACACACCATCACCCCCTATCCCCCACACACACACCATCACCCGCTATCCCACACACCATCAGCCCCTATCCCCCCACACACACCATCACCCCCTATCCCCCACACACACACCATCACCCCCTATCCCCCACACACACACCATCACCCCCTATCCCCCCCCACACACACCATCACCCCCTATCCCCCACACCATCACCCCCTATCACCCACACACACACCATCACCCCCTATCCCCCACACCATCACCCCCTATCACCCACACACACACCATCATCCCCTATCCCCCACACCATCACCCCCTATCCCCCACACACACACCATCTCTCCCACTCAGAGAGAGTTGATATGTGTTTCTATTAGCAAACTACACCTGCTAACCAACACACCTCCAGTGTAGTTACAGTAAAATGTCTAGTGACAGCAGTAATGGATCCTCTTCAGTGTTTGACAAAAACACTAAAAGCCAGAGGAGATTTATACCGTCAGTTTTTATTGCTCTTATTGAGTTTGGTAATGCCGAATTCAAGATGCTGTGCTGCCCTTTATAAAGTATATTGCTTCAGTCTCTCTAAGGCAGGCTCACACACGCATGCACACACAGAACACAGAACACACACAAAGAACACAGATCATGCAGAACACACACACAGAACACACAGAACACAGAACACACACACACACAGAACACACACACAGACCCATGTCTCTTCCCAGGTGACAGTATAATAGTGTGTCCTCTATGTAATTTGGTGAGATAATGCAAACCTCTTAGCATGGTTAATGTATGCCAGGAAAAGGCACAGTGGTTTAAAGGGTTTGGACTGATGGACAGAGAAAAAGACAGAGAGAGTGATAAATAGAGAGAGAAAAGAAACAGAGGAAACAAGAGATAAATAAAGAGACAGCGAGAGGCTGTTCAAGGCTGGATCAATCCTCCCTCCTCCCTCTCTGTGAGGTCAGGCCATACAGTCCCCATGCAGGGTCCCAATCAATAGGAGCTCATATTCAGGCTTACCTTGAGACTTCAGTGGCATTCAATCTGCTGCCTCTGGCCTGGGCTGCAACACTGTCTGTCCTCACTGACAGTCACACACACAGCCAGGCCATGGATCATGCTGCTGCTTTAGAGGTCTGCATGGGAGAGAGAGAGAGACATTGGTTGTGGTGAGGGGGAGCACTAGAAGGTATATCAGTATTTTACTGTCACACACACACACACACACACACACACACACACACACACACACACACACACACACACACAGCACAGCACAGCACAGCACAGCACAGCGGTAGCACAGCACAGCATAGCATAGCACAGCACAGCACAGCACAGCACAGCACAGCGGTAGCACAGCACAGCATAGCACAGCACAGCACAGCACAGCACAGCATAGCACAGCATAGCACAGCATAGCACAGCACAGCACAGCACAGCACAGCACAGCACAGCACAGTGGTAGCACTCTGATTAGCAGATAAACCCTGAATGCCACTTCACTCTCTCAATCAGCAGACAGACTGCAGTTCTGTGAATGAACTGGGACTCATAAGATATTAATGTGCCGAACTTGTCTCCAACACAAACGCATGGATGAATGACAAACCCCCCTGATACCTCAGTAACCCCGTTCACCAGAGAGAGAGAGAGTGTGTGAGCAGAGAGAACAGAGACTGAGGTGTTCAGGTAAGGAGAGATCGAATGGTGACTGAACTCTGTGTTCAGCTAGTTACCAGTGTAGCTACAATGTCAATGCTTTTACCACAAAAACACATACGTATGTGTAATGACAGGATTATAGCACAATTGATGTCAATGAGATACAGCAGACATGAGCCCACACTCAATTCCTCTGTCTCCCTATTCATTATTGAAACCAACATCAGTATCTATCTTCCTATTCATTATTGAAACCAACATCACTATCTGTCTCCCTATTCATTAGAGACCAACATCAGTATCTGTCTCCTTACTCATTATTGAAACCAACATCAGTATCTGTCTCTCTATTCATTATTGAAACCAACATCAGTATCTGTCTTCCTATTCATTATTGAAACCAACATCACTATCTGTCTCTCTATTCATTAGAGACCAACATCAGTATCTGTCTCCTTACTCATTATTGAAACCAACATCACTATCTGTCTCTCTATTCATTAGAGACCAACATCAGTATCTGTCTCCTTACTCATTATTGAAACCAACATCAGTATCTGTCTCTCTATTCATTATTGAAACCAACATCAGTATCTGTCTCCCTATTCATTATTGAAACCAACATCACTATCTGTCTCTCTATTCATTAGAGACCAACATCAGTATCTGTCTCCTTACTCATTATTGAAACCAACATCAGTATCTGTCTCCCTATTCATTATTGAAACCAACATCACTATCTGTCTCCCTATTCATTAGAGACCAACATCAGTATCTGTCTCCTTACTCATTATTGAAACCAACATCAGTATCTGTCTCCCTATTCATTATTGAAACCAACATCACTATATGTCTCTCTATTCATTAGAGACCAACATCAGTATCTGTCTCCTTACTCATTATTGAAACCAACATCAGTATCTGTCTCCCTATTCATTATTGAAACCAACATCACTATCTGTCTCTCTATTCATTAGAGACCAACATCAGTATCTGTCTCCTTACTCATTATTGAAACCAACATCAGTATCTATCTTCCTATTCATTATTGAAACCAACATCAGTATCTATCTTCCTATTCATTATTGAAACCAACATCACTATCTGTCTCCCTATTCATTAGAGACCAACATCAGTATCTGTCTCCTTACTCATTATTGAAACCAACATCAGTATCTATCTTCCTATTCATTATTGAAACCAACATCACTATCTGTCTCTCTATTCATTAGAGACCAACATCAGTATCTGTCTCCTTACTCATTATTGAAACCAACATCAGTATCTGTCTCCCTATTCATTATTGAAACCAACATCAGTATAAAAAATCCTATAGAATGAGATATTTGCAACCTCAAATTGTCCATGTCTGGCTCAGTTTCAGAAGAAACAGAAGGGCCTATACCTAGCTGATTCATCATCTATCTCTGTGATACCTAGCTGATTCATCATCTATCTCTGTGATACCTAGATGATTCATCATCTATCTCTGTGATACCTAGCTGATTCACCATCTATCTCTGTGATACCTAGCTGATTCATCATCTATCTCTGTGATACCTAGCCAATAATACTTCAGAATATTACTAAATGGAGACCTGTGATCACTGCTTCACAGCTCAGAGCCTATAGACAACGACCTTTAGGCGGTCTGCTTGCTGCAAATGATATGTCTGTTAATAACAATAAACCATGACATAAACACTGTAGCATAAACAAAGACATGCGGATACATATGCAGATACACAGGCTAGGCTATACGCTACTGTATGTGCAACGTTGCAGCCTAGGCTACAAAATCCTACCGCTCCCATTTCAGATGGTTTTAATGTATCAGCACCGTTACATTGTAACAGTGTAGGTTAACCTCTGTAGCGGACATTATAAACAGGTCGGAGTCACATCGCTACTTTGCCTTTGTCTGTCCACATCTGTAAAAGGCTTCTCTCTGCTCTCTTCCGTGTCGAATATAGTAGACCCACCCAGCTAAATGGACTGGAGGATACAGCCATTGACAAAAAAAATGCTCTCCGAAAGAGAAAGCAAAGGCATATTAGAATATAGGCTAATATCATAGGCGATATCAATCTTACCGTATTGACGGTTCATTTCATCCACATCGGGTGTGTTTGATGCTGCCGCTGATGCACACTGTAACTAATCCTGGATTTCCCACAATCAATCTGCGTATAGTATAGCTGCCTACATACGTGATGATGAGCGCTGAATGTGAATCCCAGTGACAGCCCAATACAGTGAGAAACAGCGAGAAAAAGTATTCTCCGTTTTCCAAGGGCAGAATAATCAAATCGGATCCGATGGCAGAACGCCTAACGGGCATCTGATCTCTACGCTCTGGGATTGATTAAAATGTTAGAGACTAGGTATTTGGTATTATAGGTGATCATATGACACACCCACATTGTATAACGCTGTCTTTATGCGACCCTGCAGCACCATATGGCCTACCTTACAATACTGAAGTCATTACAACCCATACATCAAATAATATGCATATTTAATGATATCGCAGCAGAATAGTCAGAAGTGCATCACTATGAAGTGATTGGGGTGAATATCCTGAGTTGTAATCACAGGCATCAGTTATGATTTACAACACTTTTGCAATCTCCCTTCTATAGGAATGCAAGGGTTTCACTTTCACCAATTTAGAAAGGAGGGAGGGAATGAGGGAGGGATCCATTCTCAAAGTATTTAAATAGGGCCTAGAGTTCAACCTGTTATTCTGTGGTTCAGAAGCCATGGGACTGAATGGGACCGTCATGGGACTGAATGGGACCGTCATGGGACTGAATGGGACCGTCATGGGACTGAATGGGACCGTCATGTGACTGAATGGGACCATCATGGGGCTGAATGGGACCGTCATGGGACTGAATGGGACCGTCATGGGACTGAACGGGACAGTCCTGGGACTGAACGGGACAGTCATGGGACTGAATGGGACCGTCAGGGGACTGAATGGGACCGCCATGAGACTGAATGGGACCGGCATGTGACTGAATGGGACCGGCATGGGACTGAATGGGACCGTCATGGGGCTGAATGGGACCGTCATGGGACTGAATGGGACCGTCATGGGACTGAATGGGACCGTCATGGGACTGAATGGGACCGTTGTGGGACTGAATGGGACCGTCGTGGGACTGAATGGGTCTGTCATGGGACAACCCCTGCCGCCTAACCTAGACACTTGTGTAGATCTGAAAGGATTGAATATTTGTAAGCAATGGGACCAAACATCTCTTTCTGTTTGGAAGGGAAATGTGGCCATCTAGTGGATATGAACCATCAACAAGAGAAAATGCATCTACGTATGTTAAAAACAAATTCTTAGTTACAATGACAACCTAGGAACAGTGGTTTAACTGCCTTTTTCAGTGGCAGAACATCAGAATTTTACCTTATCAGCTCAGGGATTTGATCTAGCAACCTCCTTCGAGTCTCTCTTTCTGGTGTAAAATAGGAACACAGTGACACCCAGTGGTATTTATTGGTGGAACAAATTGGTGTTGTGAGGTACAGAACTGACAAGAGGGTAGAACAAGAGAGAGGGAGACAAAGACAAAGTGTAAGGAGTTAAAATAACAGAGAGAGAAAGAGAACACTTGCTTTGGCAATGTTTCCCGTGCCAATAAAGCCCATTTGAATTTAATTTAATGTAATGGAGAGAGAGTGAGACAGAGAGAGAGGGAAATTAATGATAAAGGGGACAGAACAGTAAAAGTTCAGAATGATGAGGGACAGAGAGAGTAAGAAACAGAGAGGGACAGATTCACAGGGACTCACAGAGAGAGAGGAGCTCAAAGAGAAAGAAAGAGAGCGAGCGAGACTCACAGAGAGAGGCAAGAGAGAAGAAAGTGAGGGACCGTAGTTAATAATTGATATGGGCCCTGGTCCCAGACTCAGTTCTGGGTTCCGCAGAAGATCCCTCTATCTCCCTCACACAAAGCCATTTAGCAGTGATTCACATCAAAGCAGTCCAGCCTCCTGCTGCTAAGCTGAAAGGCCAGAGCCCCCATTGCCTCCCTGCTGCTCTAATAATGCATCCTTTATCAAGTTCACAAACCAAACTATTAATGCAGAGGGCTCACCGAGCTAATAACTTCAGAGAAGTAGAGAGAGGGGAGAGACAGAGAGAGAGACAGAGAGAGAGGGAAAGGCAGAGAGAGAGACACAGAGAGAGGGAAAGACAGAGAGAGAGAGAGAGAGACAGAGAGAGAGAGAGAGAGAGAGAGGGAGACAGATAGAGAGAGAGAGAGGGAGACAGAGAGAGAGAGAGAGAGGGAGACAGAGAGAGAGAGAGAGAGAGAGAGAGAGAGATAGAAACAGAAAGAGAAACAGAGAGAGACAGAGAGAGGGGAGAGACAGAGAGAGAGACAGAGAGAGAGAGAAACAGAGAGAGAGACAGAGAGAGGGGAGAGACAGAGAGAGAGACAGAGAGAGGGGAGAGAGACAGAGAGAGAGGGAAAGACAGAGAGAGAGACAGAGAGAGAGGGAAAGACAGAGAGAGAGACAGAGAGAGAGAGATGGAGAGAGAGAGGGCGGGGAGACAGAGAAAGAGAGACAGAGAGGGAGAGAGAGAGGGGGAAGAGAGAGAGAGAGAGAGTGAGGGGGAAAGACAGAGAGAGAGAGAGACAGAGAGGGAGAGAGAGAGAGAGGGAGACAGAGAGAGAGAGAGAAACAGAGATAAACAGAGAGAGACAGAGAGAGCGAGTGTGAGACAGAGAGAGAGAGAGAAGGCGGGGAGACAGAGAGAGAGAGAGAGAGAGATAGAGAGACATCAAAGCTCAGTCGCAGTGTTTGGAGATCACAAGGCCTTCCGTGCTGCATCTGTCTCAAACACACTACCACTGAAACACAGCAGTGATGAACAACAAACATTTTATCTGGCCACTGATGGACGCAGATGTCTCGCCTCTCTCGGCTTACTCTCCCCTCTGTTCAGTGCTGCGGGGCACCACCACGGCTGACCAATCAATAGCCACCGCTCAGCGTTCGGTGAAAAGTACATAGAAGTGCTGAGTACTGGAACTTTTTGCTTTTCAAGGCTGCCCTTTCTTTGTTGTGTGCTAATGACTAAACCTTTTGATCTTAAAGACAGGGGCTGGGGTTGGGCGAGGTGTACAATGAGAGATGGGGTTGGATGTTAAGGCAGAGGTGGGTGGACAGGGGAGGGGAACTACCTTTTCATGTTACCTTTACTCCGCTATAGGGATTTATAATGAATGTCAGCACTGATAACAAAGCCCCATTTGCATATCATAATCGTCCATCTCTGGGTTTTCTGATCAGGTGGAAGGACTGCTCTGTTCTCTCCCTCCTCCTCTTTCCCCTCCAGTTCCCTTTGAAAGCTGTTTGAAGTGCACTGCCCTGCTGTTCAAATAACCAGGAACGTGTGCATGCCACCACTGAGCTGCCTGCCGCTGATTTGTTTAAAAGAGGAGAATGGGGGAAGAGGGGAGGAGGGGAGATGTAGGTGAGGAGAGGGAAGTATACTTTGTGTACATTATAGAACTCATTTGGCCTGAGATGATGCAACTTTCTATCATTTGCTATAATTCTTACGTGTTTCTATTCTATTCTATTCTATTCTATTCTATTCTATTCTAGGTTATATAATCATGTACATGTGAATTCCAAACTCAGGTGGGTATGATAACTTCTGGCCAGCCATGACTTGTGCTGATAGATAAGAGTCACTGTCACTTTGGTCAAAAGTTATCATTAAAAAGCAGGATGCTGAGAAACGTAGACACACACACACAGGCACAGGCACAGGCACAGGCACAGGCACAGGCACAGGCACACGCACACGCACGCACACGCACGCACACGCACACACACACACACACTCTTCAACTGCGAATCAGCTCTGCCTTTCACCTGTCACTATAACCCTCTAATCTCAGCCAGAGTGCTTTAGTGTGACAGAGGGAATGGCACTGGCTTTCTCAGGACAACTCCCCATCAAGCCATAGAGCATCCCCAACAGCACACACTGTTTCTTTCTAGGTCTGGAGATGTGCACCCCTGTTCTAACTGCACAGCAGGCCCAGTTCACCAGGTGTAGAAGACGGGACAGGGAGAGATGTGCTGGAATCAAAGGGCCTTCTCACCTCCTCACATAAATATGTAGTCAGACAGCGGAGCAAAACTGCTGTGCCGAGCTTCAAAGAGGAGCAGGCACTGAGAGATGGGAGAGGGTGAGAGGCGTGGAATCATAGAATGCACTCAGGAGAAGTAAAGGTGTGTGTGTGTGTGTGTGTGTGTGTGTGTCAGTAGGACTTCATCCACCCTTACAGAACTATGTCCATTTTGTTTTGATGTCGGAAGTGAAGTATTTAAGTTATTCTAACTGAAGCCTGTTTACCAGTCTCAAATGAGCCAGTTCTCTGAACAAGCCCTTAGTTCTATGCTCTCTGCAGGGGTTCTCATGTTTTTCCTAACCAACATTTTAATTGATATCCTGCAGCTGTTGATTGGACATCTGAATAAATAACCTGATGCTCCTAGTGTCAATCAAGTGATGTTTCAAAGACATGACCAAGACCCCCTGGTCTCTCGCCTTCTCTTTTTATCTGTCTTTCTCTCCCCGTTGCCTTCTCTCTTTCTCTATTACTTACTCACTTCTCTCTCTTCCTGATGTCCCTCCAACTTCTCTCATATTCTTTTTCTCTCACTTGTACCCCTAGTACCCTTTGTGACCTCTGAAAGAGAGACAGAGAAAGAGCAAGAGAGAGAGGAGGGAGAGAAAGAGAAAACAGAGAGGGTGAGGAGAGAGAGAGAGAGAGAGAGAGAGAGAGAGAGAGAGAGAGAGAGAGAGAGAAAGAGAGATAGAGAGAAGGAGAGAAGGAGAAAGAGAAAGAGAGGCAGAAATAAAGAAAGATAGAGGGGGTGTCTGGAGGCTCAATAGCCCCTCTGTCCCTCTCACTACCATGGGGGCCTCCATGCTGGGAGCAGGCTTTTTCATCCACACAGACTCCAACTCATAAAGCCTCTCTAGACCACCATCACAACCTGAAACTCCCTCCCCAATCCCCTCTAACCCCCTCTACCTCCTAACCCCCTGGCCCTGGTCCATGGGAACTCACAACCTGCAGCATAATGTCCCCCTGGCCCCAGAGCAGCTTTCTCCAAACTAATGCTGTGGAGTTTTAATACCCACTGCTCCACAAGTGGGTCGTCTTGGCTAGAGCCTAGGTCTGCTACAACCAACTTGGCCCTCTGCCTTATTTTCCCTTTTTCAATCTATTTTTCTCAAACAAAAGAGGGGGATTCTCCTTCTAATTGGTTTGGATATTGAAAGCCGATGGGATGTGGTCGGTGTAAATGAGACGGAGGCCCCAGGGTCAGCGGGGGACTGTCAGTCCAGCTCTGCCCGCCCAGGGTGGGAGGTAGCTGGGATAAAGGCGCTGGCAGGCAGCCTCCTCTCTGGAACTCTGGAGCAGAACTGGAGGATCAGAGGCAGGCAGGGGAGATCTTGTTGAAGCCCCGTCTTTACAACGCAGGCCAACAAGATTTTGGGAATGTTGGAGGAGTCTGTTCTACACCTCTGCAGGAGTTCCAATCTCCACACATGGGAACCAAGTCTGCTGCTCCTCAGAACCAGGGTCGTATTCATTAGGGCACACCGTAGCAAATCGAAGAACAAGTTCAGATAAAGTCCCTGACATTTTTTTTCTTTGTTTGGTGCCTACTGAATACGACCCAGGATTCTCACGCTGAACACTGGAGAAATGGCTGCCAAACCTTTCAGTTATTCACTAGCTGGCGGTGCTTTATGTAGAGAATAGGCAGACTAACTGTGTACTGTACTGACTCTTTTCCAAGCCAACCCCAGCCTGAACAATCCCACCACTGTAACTGATTGTTCCTATGTGAGAGGAGATGTGCCCACAGTCTGTGATGCCAAGTCACATAGATGGGCTGGTCCATGACCTCAATTCAGCTGACCACGGCTACAGACAGATGACCTCTAACCAAAGCCAGACTACGGTTTACAACTGCACATGGGGACCAATATCGTACTTTTTGGATAAATGTCTTCTGGTTTGATGAAACAAAAATAGAACTGTTTGGCCATAATGACCATCATTTTGTTTGGAGGAAAAAGTGGGAGGCTTGCCAGTCATGATAAATGAGCAGATGATGATGTGCAAGTAGAGATACTGGTGTGCAAAAGAGCAGAAAAGTAAATAAAATAAAAACAGTATGGGGATGAGGTAGGTAGATAGGGTGGGCTATTTACAGATGGACTATGTACAGCTGCAGCGATAGGTTAGTTGCTCAGATAGTTGATGTTTAAAGTTGGTGAGGGAGATAAAAGTCTCCAACTTCAGCGATTTTTGCAATTCGTTCCAGTCACTGGCAGCAGAGAACTGGAAGGAAAGGCGTCCAAATTAGATGTTGGCTTTGGAGATGATCAGTGAGATATACCTGCTGGAACGTGTGCTACGGGTGGGTGTTGTTATCGTGACCAGTGCACTGAGATAAGGCGGAGGTTTACCTAGCAAAGACTTATAGATGACCTGGAGCCAGTGGGTCTGGCGACGAATATGCAGTGAGGGCCAGCCGACTAGAGCATACAGGTCGCAGTGGTGGGTGGTATAAGGTGATTTGGTAACAAAAACGGATGGCACTGTGATAGACTGCATCCAGTTTGCTGAGTAGAGTGTTGGAAGCTATTTTGTAGATGACATCGCCGAAGTCGAGGATCGGTAGGATAGTCAGTTTTACTAGGGTAAGTTTGGCGGCGTGAGTGAAGGAGGCTTTGTTGCAAAATAGAAAGCCGATTCTAGATTTGATTTTGGATTGGAGATGTTTAATATGAGTCTGGAAAGAGAGTTTACTGTCTAGCCAGACACCTAGGTATTTATAGTTGTCCACATATTCTAGGTCGGAACAGTCCAGGGTGGTATTGCTAGTTGGGCGGGCGAACGGTTGAACAGCATGCATTTGGTTTTACTAGCGTTTAAGAGCAGTTGGAGGCCACAGAAGGAGTGTTGTATGGCATTGAAGCTCGTTTGGAGGTTAGTTAGCACAGTGTCCAAGGAAGAACCAGAAGTATACAGAATGGTGTCGTCTGCGTAGAGGTGGATCAGGGAATCGCCCGCAGCAAGAGCGACATCATTGATATATACAGAGAAAAGAGTCGGCCCGAGAATTGAACCCTGTGGTACCCCCTAGAGACTGCCAGAGGTCCGGACAACATGCCCTCCGATTTGACACACTAAATTCTGTCTGCAAAGTAGTTGGTGAACCAGAAGAGGCAGTCATTCGAAAAACCAAGGCTATTGAGTCTGCCGATAAGAATACGGTGATTGACAGAGTCGAAAGCCTTGGCCAGGTTGATGAAGACGGCTGCACAGTACTGTCTTTTATCGATGGTGGTTATGATGTCGTTTAGTACCTTGAGCGTGGCTGAGGTGCACCCGTGACCGGCTCGGAAGCCGGATTGCACAGCGGAGAAGGTACGGTGGGATTCGAAATGGTCAGTGATTGGCTTTGAAGACTTTAGATAGGCAGGGCAGGATGGATATAGGTCTGTAACAGTTTGGGTCTAGGGTGTCACCCTCTTTGAAGAGGGGGATGACCGTGGCAGATTTCCAATCTTTAGGGATCTCGGATGATACGAAAGAGAGGATAACAGGCTGGTAATAGGGGTTGCAACAATGGCGGCGGATAGTTTTAGAAAGAGAGGGTCCAGATTGTCTAGCCCGGCTGATTTGTACGGGTCCAGGTTTTGCAGCTCTTTCAGAACATCTGCTGTCTGAATTTGGGTGAAGAAGAAGCTGGGGAGGCTTGGGCGAGTAGCTGCGGGGGAGGCGGAGCTGTTGGCCAGGGTTGGAGTAGCCAGGAGGAAGGCATGGTCAGCCGTTGAGAAATGCTTATTGAAATGTTTGATTTATCATGGATTTATCAGTGGTGACTGTGTTACCTAGCCTCAGTGCAGTGGGCAGCTGGGAGGAGGTGCTCTTGTTCTCCATGGACTTTACAGTGTCCCAAAACTTTTTGGAGTTAGAGCTACAGGATGCAAATTTCTGCTTGGAAAAGCTAGCCTTTGCTTTCCTGACTGACTGCGTGTATTGGTTCCTGACTTCCCTGAACAGTTGCATATCGTGGGGACTATTCGGTGCTATTGCAGTCCGCCACAGGATGTTTTTGTGCTGGTCAAGGGCAGTCAGGTCTGGAGTGAAACAAGGGCTATATCTGTTCTTGGTTCTGCATTTTTTTGAATGGGGCATGCTTATCTAAGATGGTGAGGAAATTACTTTTAAAGAATGACCAGGCATCCTCGACTGACGGGATGAGGTCAATATCCTTCCAGGATACCCGGGCCAGGTCGATTAGAAAGCCCTGCTCACAGAAGTGTTTTAGGGAGCGTTTGACAGTGATGAGGGGTGGTCGTTTGACCGCGGGCACATAGCGGATACAGGCAATGAGGCAGTGATCGCTGAGATCCTGATTGAAAACAGCGGAGGTGTATTTGGATGGCAAGTTAGTCAGGATAATGTCTATGAGGGTGCCCATGTTTACGGATTTAGGGTTGTACCTGGTGGGTTCCTTGATGATTTGTGTGAGATTGAGGGCATCTAGTTTAGATTGTAGGACTGCCAGGGTGTTAAGCATATCCCAGTTTAGGTCACCTAACAGAACGAACTCTGAAGCTAGATGGGGGGCGATCAATTCACAAATGGTGTCCAGGACACAGCTGGGAGCGGAGGGGGGTCGATAGCAGGCGGCAACAGTGAGAGACTTATTTCTGGAGAGGTTCGTTTTTCAAATTCGAAGTTCAAACTGTTTGGGTATAGACCTGGAAAGTATGACATTACTTTCCAGGCTATCTCTGCAGTAGATTGCAATTCCTCCCCCTTTGGCAGTTCTATCTTGACGGAAAATGTTGTAGCTGGGTATGGAAATCTCAGAATTGTTGGTGGCCTTCCTAAGCCAGGATTCAGACATGGCAAGGACATCAGGGTTGGTGGAGTGTGCTAAAGCAGTGAGTAAAACAAACTTAGGGAGGAGGCATCTGATGTTGGCATGCATGAAACCAAGGTTTTTTCGATCACAGAAGTCAGCAAATGAGGGTGCCTGGGGACACGCTGGGCCTGGATTTACCTCCACATCACCCGAAGAACAGAGGAGGAGTAGGATGAGGGTACGGCTAAAGGATATCAAAACTGGTCACCTAGAGCGTTGGGGACAAAGATTAAAAGGAGTAGATATCTGGGCGTGGTAGAATAGATTCAGGGCATAATGTGCAGACAGGGGTATGGTGGGGTGCGGGTACAGCGGAGGTAAGCCCAGGCACTGAGTGATGATAAGAGAGGTTGTATCTCTGGATAAGCTGGTTGTAATGGGTGAGGTCACCGCATGTGTGGGAGGTGGGACAAAGGAGGTATCAGAGGTATAATGAGTGGAACTAGGGGCTCCATTGTAAACTAAAACAATGATAACTAACCTGAACAACAGTATACAAGGCATATTGACATATGAGAGAGACATACAGCGAGGCGTAAAGTAATCACAGGTGTTGATTTAGAGAGCTAACGTAAACTCACCCCATTCCGTACAAATGTGCGCAACCGCAACATTCAAACGAGGCTACAAAGAAAACTAATGGGATTGTAGCGACTGTGTTGACTTCAAAATCCGGGGTGTGAACTAGGTTTCTATTCAAGCGTTGATCGACATGGTAATGGCTCTATAGTATTGGAGAAAAGTTGAAAAAAACTGACCCTCTGTTACATCGGGACGTGTCATGTTGTAACGTACAGCACGCATAAAGCAACTATTTCTGTCTTACAATCTCTCTCCACCAGGTGTAGCACTTCTCTCATCTTTTATAAACAAGAAATGGACAGTGACAGAGGTAAGGGGGGATACCCAGTCATTTTTTTCTTCATCATTGCATGCGATCATCATTCTCAAAGCCGCTCTTTATTTCTAAGATCACTTTAGCACCGCCCCAAATTCGAAAGAAACCTTCAAATAGGTATGTAATGACACATTATATAAAATCTTTATAGTGTTTTATTTACATTTTAGAGGCAATAAGGTGATAAGTTGGACAGATCGAGTGAAAAAAAGCTGTTTTCCCACACGACATCTCTCCGTCTCACCATCATGCATTAGTTTCGCTCCCCCACCCGCCATTTTTAAAAAGACCCGACGGGGCCAATTGCCTGCTTGAATTATGCAGAAACTGGCAGTGTTTAGGTTATGTAATTGATTATGTTGGAAAGGGGAGAAATTGTGCTTTACAATGGTATTGACAAGAGTTGATCTGGAAGTATTACGTTTTGGGGCGCTAAAATAAGGGCAATTGTACGGACCAAGGCGATGTACGAGTTTACGTTAGCTAAGACAACGAGTGAGACAACAACAGCTAATCAGCTAAAACAACAACAGGTAAAATGGCGATGAATGTGCAGAGAGGGTCGGTTAACTACACAGAGCCTGAGTTCGCGGCTGGGGCCGACAGATAAAAAAACTAATAATAATAAGACATTAAAAAATAAAATAAAAATAATAATAAAAAAATAATAATAATAAATAAATAAACAGAATGGAGTACCGTGATTAATGGACAGTCCAGCGGGCATCAGCTATGTAGCCAAGTGATCATAGGGTCCAGCGGGCAACAATAGATGGAACAGGGAAGCGGCGGAGTAGTCGTTACTCCACTAGCACGCGGGCAACACAGCGTTTAAAGTTAGTAGCTTCATCTGCTCCAACGTCCGACGGAGACTGGTTGAAGCCACAGCATATGTAGTATTCGTCGGCAGACCTGTCGTGTTGGTGCGGCGGGGCGCCATGTCGACTAAGGATCCAAGCCAGATGGCGAAAGTTTTCTATCCGTTTCATATCCGGGAGATGCGCCTGCCTCACGGCTAACTGGTGCTAGTTTCGGGGCAGGGGCGTTAGCCACTATAGCCACTCGGTAGCAGCGGTGATCTGGTGCCAAGGTCGAGAGTTTACTGCAAGGATCCGGTGGAGTAGTGTGTTCTAGCCATGTTTGAGTAGAATCTGGGTGAACAACTGAGTAGGCCGGGAGGTGGGCCTCAGGGATAGCTTCTGTACTGGGTAACTCGGTGGGTGCTAGCTACCTGTGAAGATCAGGAGAATGGTCCAGGGATTAAGGCAGGAATCCGGCGTCGTAGTGGAGAGACAGTCCGTTACTGGTAGGCTGGCGAGTATTATCCAAGCTAAAAAAAGGGCTGGTACCTGTGCAGAAGGTAAAGGCCGCTAGCAGTGGCTAACAATGACTAAATAGCTTGTAGCTAATTAGCTGGTTAGCTTCTGGTGGCTAGGTGGTTCTTGAATGCGTCTCCTTCCTGAGCAGTATGATGGCTGCGTGGTCCCATGGTGTTTATACTTGCATACTATTGTTTGTACAGATAAACGTGGTACCTTCAGGCATTTTGAAATCGCTCCCAAAAACAAACCAGACTTGTGGAGGTCCACAAATTTTTTTCTGAGGTCTTGGCTGATTTCTTTTGAATTTCTCATGATGTCAAGGAAAGAGGCACTGAGTTTGAAGGTAGGCCTTGAAATACATCCACAGGTACATCTCTAATTGACTCAAACGATGTCAAATAGCCTATCAGAAGAGAAGCTTCTAAAGCCATGACATCATTTCCAGGAATTTTCCAAGCTGTTAAAGGCACAGTCAATTTAGCGTATGTAAACTTCTGACCCACTGTCACGAACCGGCTCAAAGCCCGTAACAAAGGGAGACAACGTGGAGATAAGGAGTAACAAAAGATATTTATTAACTAAAGCAACTAAGGAAAATATACAATGATGTGTGTAATCAGTAATCAGTAGCGTAAGTGAGTGTTTTGCATGCATGAATGTGATAATGCAGGGTGTTGAAAGGTGCCAAAGCAAACAAACAAAAAGTCAACAAGAACCACAACACAATCTACAAATGTCTGCATGGAGAGAGTCTCCTCCATGAATGGGGAAGGGGTGTATTTATCCTGGGAAACACCTGGGCCCAGGTGTTTCCCATGTAGCTGACGACCCTCTCAACTCCGCCCACCGGCATCCTAATAAGGAAACAAGAACAAAGACAAAATACGGCAGACAGAGTGGGAGGGTCGTCACATTCCCCCCCATAAAACCGGGGACCAACAAGGACCCCGGAACAACATACCAGCCCCTGCAGTCCCAAATTGGTGAGGGGTTATGTGTTCACACTTACAATTTGCCCCAGCCAACCTCCTCCCCAAACCTCAGCAACCTTTGCACAGGAAGCAACATTTAAGAGGAACGAAGAAAACAAGACCAGGAGGGAGCAGACAGGACAGAGAGAACATGACAATAGGAAGCAATGGTCAGTCCCGTAAACATTTAGGAGCAGGGTGCATTACGCAGACCGAAACTCATAACCGAATATGAGTACAGACCAAAGGGTGTAATAAAGGCAGAGATTTCACGTGCCCTAGTCGTCAGTGGCACCTGCCAATAGCCTTTTAACAGGTCAAATTTGCTCACAAGCTTAGCTGCACCGACTTGATCAACACAGTCCTCCATCCTAGGAAGAGGAAATGAATCTGGCTTTGTGACACTGTTTACCTTACGGTAGTCCGTACAAAATCGGTTTGTTCCATCCGGTTTACTGACCAAGATACAGGGAGAAGCCCAACTGGAGAAAGAAGGCTCTGCTATCTTACTCTCCAGCATGTACTTGACCTCAGCATCCAGACAACGTAGTTTCTCTGAAGAAACTCTATAGAACCGCTGACGAATGGGGTCAGCATCTCCAATGTCAATATCATGTTCCATTAAGTTTGTACGTGTAGGTGTATCAGAAAACAAACCTGGAAATCTCTGAATCAGACCAACCATCTCTTTCCGCCCAACAACAGGTAGGTGAGTGAGAAGACTGTCTAAGATCTCCAGTGTTTCTGAATTTTTCAATCTACCCTGCAATATACAATCGTCAGGACCAGGAACATCTTCCTCCTCATGCACAGATCTAGCACGACAAGAACCCAAGGAAACAACGGTATCAGCCAAAAGAACAGGTTTAGCGTCCTCTGCAGAATCCCACTGTTCAGTCTCAGAGGAACGTGCATAATAGGGTTTTAACAGATTTACATGGCACAGCTGGTGTGCTTTCCTTCGTTCTGGAGTGGCCACTAGATAATTTTGCTCAGTGTACTGGCGCAACACTGTATATGGACCTTGAAACTTGGCTTGAAAAGGAGAACCAACAATTGGCAACAGAGCAAGAACCTGGTCACCCGGACTAAATTGACGAGGCTCAGCTCGGCGATCAAATATGCCCTTCATCCTCTCCTGTGAAGATGATAACTTCTCTTTAGCCATTTCACCAGCGGCATACAGCCGTCTCCGGAAATCACACACATACGATAACAGGGACTGAGGAGGCTCGGGAGACTTCCAGTCATCCTGGAGAACAGATAAAAGTCCACGCACCCTATGTCCAAACACAAGGTCATTTGGACTGAAACCCGTGCTCTCCTGTGAAACCTCCCTAGCGGCTAACAGTAACCAAGGCAACCCCTCCTCCCAATCCTTATCCATCTCAGTACAATAAGCTCTCAATAAAGACTTTAGAGTTTGATGGAAGCGTTCCAGTGCTCCTTGACTTTGCGCGTGATAGGCGCTAGACAAATTGTGTTTAATATGGAGCTGTTGAAGAACCTGACTAAACAGATTAGAGGTGAAATTCGATCCTTGATCACTCTGAATGACCTTAGGGATTCCAAACAATGAGAGAAACTGAGTCAAAGCTTTTAACACAGATTTAGTTGTGATAGATCGGAGAGGATAGGCAGCAGGAAACCTAGTGGTCTGACACATCACAGTGAACAGGTAACTGCTACCCTTTTTAGAACGAGGCAGGGGACCCACACAGTCAATAATCAGATACTCAAAAGGTTGGCTGAGTACAGGAATAGGAAACAATGGTACCGGTTTAATAGCTTGATTAGGCTTACCAGTTAATTGACAGGTGTGACAAGTTTTTATAAAATCAGAAACATCCCTCTTTAATCTAGGCCAAAAGAAATGTCTTAAAATGCGATTGTAGGTTTTCCTCACCCCCATATGTCCAGCAACGTCGCTGTGGGAAGTTTCCAACACCAAGTCACGAAGCTTAACTGGTACAACAACCTGACTAATTGCCTCCCCCAGAAAACAACTATCATGAGACACCCACTTTCTCATCAGGACATCCTCTTGGAGAAAATAGCCATGGGCGACATCTCCCAACTGTTCTACAGGCACAATTTGGTCACGCAACTCTTCTAACGTGGGGTCATCCCGTTGCGCATTAATTAAATCTGAGCGGGTTACAGATAACGGAATAACAGGGAAAACAGTGGCATACTTTTTTGTATTATTATCATTAGTCGGCGCAGTGACCAATTCGCCACGGCTCATAGAACGTGTCACTGCACACGCAGAGAACACCTCTGGGAAACTCTGTACACTCTCATCAGGAATCCCAACAAATGACGGCTTAGTGGAAACCACTAGAGATGGAAACACGGCAGGCCATACACGCTCACCAGCCAAGTTATTCCCAAGGATAACGTCGATACCCTCAATAGGCAGCGAAGGCCGCACTCCCACAACAACTTCACCTTTCACCAGTCCACAATCCAGCATCAGTTTATGCAATGGAACTGACAGAGTGTTCAAACCTATTCCCCTAATTAGAACACTATTCCCCGAATCAGTCTTAGCAGAAAAGGGTAACACAGATTCCAACACAAATGATTCAGAGGCACCTGTGTCTCTCAGGATCTTCACTGGCACTAGGTCTTTACTTCCTAACATAGACACAAAACCTTTCGTAATAAAAGGTAAATAGTCTGGATCAATATGGACTTTCACCTTCTCCTGGGCCTGAGGAAATGAGTCATGAGTGAACTGATGTGGAACAGGTGCAGCTAACGCGGTAGGTTTGGATTTAGCGTAAGCAGCCTTTGACCTGAGAAGTGGACATTCGTTTTTCCAATGACCTGAACCTTTACAGTAGTGACACTCCTGCCCAAAGTCAGCTTTACCATGGGAGTCAGGCTCAACCTTAGTTGAATAGAACTCTGCCCGTGAACCAAAGTATCTCGGTGAGCGAAGCCCAAATCTATCCGAACGCCCCCACTCTTTCCGAATACGAGGCTCTGCAAAGACACTTGTGAGTCAACACATACTCGTCCGCCAAAACCGCAGCTTCAGCGACATTCTTTACTTTCTGTTCGTTAATATACGTGGCAATACGATCAGGAATTGTGTCCTTAAATTGTTCTAACATAATCAGATCACACAGCCCTTGGAAAGTCACAACTGCAGAGGTGGAACACCAGCGATTAAACTGTAAAGATAATTGTCGCGCAAATTCAACATGAGATTGCTTATCATCCCTTTTGAATGTTCTAAATCGTTGGCGGTAAGCCTCAGGGACCAATTCATAAATCTGTAACACAGCTGTTTTAACTTTATCATAATTGGCACTGTCGTGTACACTAAGAGCTGAATATGCTTCCTGCGCTTTACCAGTCAGCACACACTGCAACATTAAAGTGCGGTCAGAATCAGGCCAACTCCTAGCGTCAGCAACAGGCTCAAACAACGAAAAGAATGTATCGGGATCCCTTTCATTAAACTGAGGCAATAACCGTAAGTTCCCAACAATATCAAATGTCTCTGGGGCACGACCAAAAGAGGAACTACCCCTAGGTAAATCTGGATCACCTTCCCAAAACAAACTCTCCCCTGAGATCTTTCCTTCCCTAACCAACTCTATACGTTCTTGTTGCAACTTGATTTTAGCACGCTCCATATCTTGTTTAAATGCCAATTCCTTTTCATACTTTACACGATCATGCTCTAGCTTCTCACGATCATGCTCTAGCTTCTCACGATCATGCTCTAGCTTCTCACGATTACTTTGCCGATCATGCTCTAGCTGTAACAAAAGCAGTTCTTTCTGCTGTTCAAAAAGAAGACTACTTGGACTAACCGATGGAATGGCCATTGTAACGTTATGGGGAGACGACAAACTCTCAGTAGAGGCTGGCTCAGTGGTAACTTCAAGAATACCACTCTCCATCAGATTGGCCTTCAATATCAACCTAATAGAATTCTTTAGACGTTTATCACTAATCTCAACGTTGTAGTGTTCAGCGACCTTCAACAGCTGTTCTTTAGTACCTAAATCTAACAATTTCTCCGATGGAAAGCGAATGAATTCATCTCTATAAGATGCCATAGTTACAACAACAAAACAAAAAAACAAAAAAAAATCTCGCTCTTCCCCTCTGCTGAGCACACCAGACCATAACCCGAGAATTGACAATCACCCTGAGCACCACAGAAGAGAGATGAGATACGGAGCTTCCCCAAAACCTACAATAACTCAACCCTAGTCTTCGTGCAGATTTGCAGTGGGAATTTACGCACTGTAGCCCGCTGGCAAGGAAAAACTCCCCAGCATGCTGGTAAATTCCACCAAGCCACGGATGTGCCCCCGAGACAACTGCTCAGTCCACAGACACCACACAAAAATAACAAACATTAACCATGCCCAACATATTCCAAAAATGAAACATGTCGCTAAGCCTATCAGGGGAAAAAAGCTATAGCTCCAGGTAGCAAGTTCCACTACCCTACCCAAATCTCCCACTGAGGTACACAGCCGATTACTCACCTCAGGCTGATGTCCCAAAAGAAAGTAGAACAAACGTTTCCAGGCTAGGCAGGGCCTGGAAACTAACCATTATACTCTCTCCAACGCAGCACACAACCCAACCAAAGGCAACCAATACTGGGCCTATTAAACTCAAACACAGTATACAAACAAACACGTACTTCCACGGTCTCCCAAACCAACAGTTCAAATATCCCGGACGAGCCCCCACTTGTCACGAACCGGCTCAAAGCCCGTAACAAAGGGAGACAACGTGGAGATAAGGAGTAACAAAAGATATTTATTAACTAAAGCAACTAAGGAAAATATACAATGATGTGTGTAATCAGTAATCAGTAGCGTAAGTGAGTGTTTTGCATGCATGAATGTGATAATGCAGGGTGTTGAAAGGTGCCAAAGCAAACAAACAAAAAGTCAACAAGAACCACAACACAATCTACAAATGTCTGCATGGAGAGAGTCTCCTCCATGAATGGGGAAGGGGTGTATTTATCCTGGGAAACACCTGGGCCCAGGTGTTTCCCATGTAGCTGACGACCCTCTCAACTCCGCCCACCGGCATCCTAATAAGGAAACAAGAACAAAGACAAAATACGGCAGACAGAGTGGGAGGGTCGTCACACCCACTGAAATAATCCAAGTGAAATAATCTGTCTGTAAACAATTGTTGGAAAAATTACTTGTGTCATGCACAAAGTAGATGTCCTAACCGACTTGCCAAAACTATAGTTTGTGAACAGGTAATTTGTGGAGTGGTTGAAAAACGAGTTTTAATGACTCCAACCTAAGTGTATGTAAACTTCCGACTTCGACTGTATGTATGTATGTATGTATGTATGTACAGTCATGGCCAAAAGTTTTGAGAATGACACAAATATAAATGTTCACAAAGTCTGCTGCCTCAATTTGTATGATGGCAATTTGCATGTGCTCCAGAATGTTATGAAGAGTGATCAGATGAATTACAATTAATTGCAAAGTCCCTCTTTGCCATGCAAATGAACTGAATCCCCCAAAAAACATTTCCACTGCATTTCAGCCCTGCCACAAAAGGACCAGCTGACATCATGTCAGTGATTCTCTCATTAACACAGGTGTTGACGAGGACAAGGCAGGAGATCACTCTGGAGATCACTCTGTCATGCTGTTTGAGTTCGAATAACAGACTGGAAGCTTCAAAAGGAGTGTGGTGCTTGGCATCATTGTTCTTCCTCTGTCAATCATGATTACCTGCAAGGAAACACGTGCCGTCATCATTGCTTTGCACAAAAAGGGCTTCACGGGCAAAGATATTGCTGCCAGTTAGATTGCACCTAAATCAACCATTTATCGGATCATCAAGAACTTCAAGGAAAGCGGTTCAATTGTTGTGAAGAAGGCTTCAGGGCGCCCCAGAAAGTCCAGCAAGCGCCAGGACCGTCTCCTAATGTTGATTCAGCTGCGGGATCGGGGCACCACCAGTACAGAGCTTGCTCAG
Source organism: Oncorhynchus mykiss (assembly GCF_057628025.1). Lineage (NCBI taxonomy): Eukaryota > Metazoa > Chordata > Actinopteri > Salmoniformes > Salmonidae > Oncorhynchus > Oncorhynchus mykiss. The sequence continues at coordinate 90,559,340 of NC_143033.1, read as the reverse complement.
GAATGGCAGTAGGCAGGTATGAGTGCATCTGCATGCACAGTGAGGCAAAGACTTTTGGAGGATGGCCTGGTGTCAAGAAGTGCAGCAAAGAAGCCACTTCTCTCCAGGAAAAACATCAGAGACAGACTGATATTCTCTGAGTCCCCCTTCCGATTGTTTGGGGCATCCGGAAAAAGGCTTGTCCGGAGAAGACAAGGTAAGCACTACCATCAGTCCTGTGTCATGCCAACAGTAAAGCATCCTGAGACCATTCATGTGTGGGGTTGCTTCTCAGTCAGGGGAGTGGGCTCACTCACAATTTTTCCTAAGAACACAGCCATGAATAAAGAATGGTACCAACACATCCTCCGAGAGCAACTTCTCCCAACCATCCAGGAACAGTTTGGTGACGAACAATGCCTTTTCCAGCATGATGGAGCACCTTGCAATAAGGCAAAAGTGATAACTAAGTGGCTCGGGGAACAAAACATTGATATTTTGGGTCCATGACAAAGAAACCCCCCAGACCTTAATCCCATTGAGAACTTGTGGTCAATCCTCAAACAAAAACCCACAAATTCTGACTAACTCTAAGCATTGATTACGCAAGAATGGGCTTCCATCAGTCAGGATGTGGCCCAGAAGTTCATTGACAGCATGCCAGGGCGGATTGCAGAGGTCTTGAAAAAGAAGGGTCAACAAGGTTCTACATATACTGTATGTTCCCCAATAACTGAGCTTTGAGGGCACTATGGTGTTGAACGCTGAGCTGTAGTCAATGAATAGCATTCTCACATAGGTGTTCCTTCTGTCCAGGTGGGAAAGGGCAGTGTGGAGTGCAATAGAGACTGCATCATCTGTGGATTTGTTTGGGCGGTATGCAAATTGGAGTGGGTCTAGGGTTTCTGGAATGATGGTGTTGATGTGAGCCATGACCAGACTTCATGGCTACAGACTTGAGTGCTATGGGTCGGTAGTCATTTAGGCTGGTTATCTTAGTGTTCTTGGGCACAGGCACTATGGTTGTCTGCCTAAAACATGTTGATTTTACAGACTCTGTCAGGGAATGGTTGAAAATGTCAGTGAAGAGACTTGCTAGTTGGTCAGCGCATGCTCACAGTACACGTCCTGATAATCCATCTGTCCCTGCGGCCTTGTGAATGTTGACCTGTCTAAAGGTCTTACCCACATCGGCTGCGGAGAGTGTAAACACACAGTCTTCCGATACAGTTGGTGCTCTCATGCATGTTTCAGTGTTATTTGCCTCGAAGCAAGCATAGAAGTAGTTTAGCTCGTCCGGTAGGCTCGTGTCACTGGGCAGCTCTCGGCTGTTCTTCCCTTTGTAGTCTGTAATGGTTTGCAGGCCCTGCCACATCCGATTAGCGTCAGAGCCGGTGTAGTATGACTCGATCTTAGTCCTGGTAAGATCTGGTATCAGATATCAGTGTAAACCACTGGCCCCAGGTGTCAGGTATCAGTGTAAACCACTGGGCCCATTCCGATTGGTGTTTCAGCACCTTGAAGGTAGGCTGTGTTTTCTGTTACTTAACTGTTTGCTTCAGTTGAATTGTGAAATCAACCATGTTGTAGATTCCATAAGGGACCGCAAAGGGGGCTCTTTTCTGCCTCCTGGTGGTGTCATCTAGAGTTGCAGTTTGCTTATGGAAAAGGTGGAAGACAAACAAGATTTGACAGAAAGCTGGGTTTCAATTTGTCACTAAATAATGCCTCCCCTTTAGTAGCCATTAAGGCTGTACAACCCTGGAGGTCCTAGTTCCATTTCTTTACAACAGCAACCTGTCAGAGAGAAACATCAGGAACATATATGGCATTGATGAGTTTCTAGCTGCTATTTGAAATACATACAATTCAGTAGATGTTTCATGCTAACCTACATGAGAAATGGAGACTGGACATAATCCAAGCATTATGCTCCAAAATTCTTGGATGCATTTATAATCTGAACTTCAAAGAGAAGGAGCATGGAGTCACTACAGCAAAGTGGAACACCCTCATAAAATGATGATGAAGACAGTTATATTAACCTTACTCATTACTTTTTAGTTTCTACAGCTGCTGTCTCATCGGTTTTATGATGTTCCATTAGGAAATGGCTAATGATCCTTCTAGGACAGTGTGTCTTTTAGTGTGCCTGTGTGTGCGTGTGTATCTGTGTATATGTAGTGTGTGTGTGTGTCCGTGTATGTGTAGTGTGTGTGTCTGTGTGTGTGTAGTGTGTGTGTGTGTGTGTGTGTGTGTGTGTGTGTGTGTGTGTGTGTGTGTGTGTGTGTTTGTGTGTACGTTTGTGTGTGTGTATGTGTGCATGTGTGGTGTGTGTGTATCTGTGTATGTGTAGTGTGTGTGTGTCTGTGTATGTGTAATGTGTAATGTGTAATGTGTAATGTGTTGTGTGTGTGTGTGTATTTGTGTATGTGTAGTGTGTGTAGTAATGGCCTGTGAATGTGTAGTGTGTCTGTGTATGTGTAGTGTGTGTGTGTGTGTGTATGTGTATGTGTATGTGTTTGTGTATGTGTATGTGTATGTGTAGTGTGTGTGTGTCTGTGTATGTGTCTGTGTAGTGTGTGTGTGTCTGTGTAGTGTGTGTGTGTGTCTGTGTAGTGTGTGTGTGTCTGTGTAGTATGTGTGTGTCTGTGTAGTGTGTGTGTGCATGTCAATCTGACTATGTCTCCCACCGTGTGTTAGTATACATCCTGTATTCACATCAGTGATGTGTAACCCTGTATCCAACCACTTAATTAACCCTAACCCTGTATCCAACCACTTAATTAACCCTAACCCTGTATCCAACCACTTAATGAACCCTAACCCTGTATCCAACCACTTAATTAACCCTAACCCTGTATCCAACCCCCTAACTAACCCTGACCCTGTATCCAACCACCTAACTAACCCTGACCCTGTATCCAACCACCTAACTAACCCTAACTCTGTATCCAACCACCTAACTAACCCTAACTCTGTATCCAACCACCTAACTAACCCTAACCCTGTATCCAACCACCTAACTAACCCTAACTCTGTATCCAACCACCTAACTAACCCTAACTCTGTATCCAACCACTTAATTAACCCTAACCCTGTATCCAACCACTTAATGAACCCTAACCCTGTATCCAACCACCTAACTAACCCTAACCCTGTATCCAACCACCTAACTAACCCTAACTCTGTATCCAACCACCTAACTAACCCTAACTCTGTATCCAACCACTTAATTAACCCTAACCCTGTATCCAACCACTTAATGAACCCTAACCCTGTATCCAACCACTTAATGAACCCTAACCCTGTATCCAACCACCTAATTAACCCTAACCCTGTATCCAACCACTTAATTAACCCTAACCCTGTATCCAACCACTTAATGAACCCTAACCCTGTATCCAACCACTTAATTAACCCTAACCCTGTATCCAACCCCCTAACTAACCCTGACCCTGTATCCAACCACCTAACTAACCCTGACCCTGTATCCAACCACCTAACTAACCCTAACTCTGTATCCAACCACCTAACTAACCCTAACTCTGTATCCAACCACCTAACTAACCCTGACCCTGTATCCAACCACCTAACTAACCCTGACCCTGTATCCAACCACCTAACTAACCCTAACCCTGTATCCAACCACCTAACTAACCCTGACCCTGTATCCAACCACCTAACTAACCCTGACCCTGTATCCAACCACCTAACTAACCCTGACCCTGTATCCAACCACCTAACTCACCCTGACCCTGTATCCAACCACCTAACTAACCCTAACCCTGTATCCAACCACCTAACTAACCCTGACCCTGTATCCAACCACCGCAGGACTTGAGGAGCCCAGACTCCAGGCAGGTTTGAATGAAGCTACAGCCTCTAAATCAGCACCATCGCTCTCCAGCTGTCCCTATAGCGCTCCCCCTCCATCTCCCCGCTGTCTCCCCTCTGTCTCCCCTGTCACCCTCCCAGACCCCCCACTCACACTCGAACAGTCCCTGGCTCCAGACGTCAGCCCCCCTCCCCTGCCCCATCCCCCCTCTCCAGCCATACAGCCCTTTGAGCCAAAGCCGCCCCTGCATAAATACATCAATCTGAGGGGTAAACATTTAGACGGCGGGCCGTCAGCCCCACGGTGAAGCCTTTCATGTGACACCAGATCACACACACACCACTGTTGTTTACACACTCACCATCCCAGTCCCAGCACAGACGTGTCCCCAGAACCTGTCACGGAGGCTGGGGAGAGGGGAGACAAAGGCTCTCAGAGGCTTTTAGATGTGACCGACCTGATGGGAGCTGAGAGGTTAGAGGTCAGAGTGGCCCGGAGGTTAGAGGTCAGAGTGAACCACCCTCTCCCCTCTCACTGGTCCTGTATAGTGGACACTCTGAAGTTACAGGATGCCTGACATGGACCCCTCCCTTCCAAAGTCAAGCACCTGACTCCATCACATAGTTAACCTCACCTCACCATCGCAACTCTCAATCAACAATAATCAGTCATCCTCAACCATGTTATCGTCATAATAATATACACTGAGTGTACAAAACACCTGCTCTTTCCATGACAGACTGACCAGGTGAATCCAGGTGAAAGATATGATCCCTTATTGATGTCACCTGTTAAATCCACTTCAATCAGTGTAGATGAAGAGGGGGGGGGGTGGGTTCAATGGACAAGACAAAAGATTTTCCAGGTGCACCAGTTTAAGTGTGTCAAGAACTGCAACACTGCTGAGGTTTTCACGCTCAACAGATTCCCGTGTGTATCAAGAACGGACCACCACCCAAAGGACATTCAGCCAATTGGAGTCAACATGGGCCAGCATCCCTGTAGAATGCTTTTCGACACCTTGTAGAGTCCATGCCCTGATGAAATGAGGCTGTTCTAAGACCAGAAGGGGGTGCAACTCAATATAAGGAAGGTGTTCCTAATGTACACTCAGTGTATATGAATCTACACTGAGCAAAAATATAAACGCAACATGTAAAGTGTTGGTCCCATGTTTCATGAGCTGAAATAAAAGATCCCAGAAATGTTCCATACACAAAAAAAGCTTATTTCTCTTAAATGTTGTGCACAAATGTGTATACATCCCTGTTAATGAGCATTTCACATTTGTCAAGATAATCCAGCCATCTGACAGATGTGTAATATCAAGAAGCTGATTAAACATCATGATCATTACACAAGTGCACCTTGTGCGGGGGACAATAAAAGGCCACTCTAAAATGTGCAGTTTTGTCACACAACACAATGCCCCAGATGACTCAAGTTTTGAGGGAGTGTGCAATTGGCATGCTGACTGCAGGACCAGAGCTGTTGCCACATAATTGAATGTTCATTTCTCTACCATAAGCCGCCTCCAACGTCGTTTTAGAAAATTTGGCAGTACATCCAACCGGCTTCACAACCACAGACCACGTGACTGGCGTTGTCACGTTCTGACCTTTATTTCCTTTGTTTTGACTTTATTTAGTATGGTCAGGGCGTGAGTTGGGGTGGGCAGTCTTTGTTTGTGTTTCTATGTTTTTCCTATTTCTGTGTTTGGCCTGATATGGTTCTCAATCAGAGGCAGCTGTTTATCGTTGTCCCTGATTGAGAACCATATTTAGGTAGCCTGGGTTTCACTGTTGTTCTGTGGGTGTTTGTTTCCTGTGTCAGTGTTTGTGCCACACGGGACTGGTTCGTTTATCTTCACTTTGTTATTTTGTATTCTGTCGTGTTCAGTTTATACTATTAAAACAAGGACACTTACCACACTGCGTATTGGTCCGATCCTTGTTACACCTCTTCAGACGAAGAGGAGGAAATGTGCCGTTACAGGCGTAGTGTGGGGGAGTGGTATGCTGATGTCAACAGTATGAACAGAGTGCCCCATGGTGGCGGTGGGGTTATGGTATGGGCAGGCATAAACTATGGACAAAGAACACAGTTTCATTTTGTCGATGGCAATTTGAATGAACTGAGATACCGTGATGACATCCTGAGGACCATTGTCGTGCCATTCATCCGCCTCCATCACCTCATGTTTCAGCATGATAATGCACTGCCCCATGTCACAATGATCTGTACACAATTCCTGGAAGCTGAAAATGTACCAGTTCTTCCATGGCCTGCATACTCACCAGATAGCCCAGCAATATCCAGTAACTTCGCACAGCCATTGAAGAGGAGTGGTACAACAGTCCACAGGCCACAATCAACAGCCTGATCAACTTTATGCGAAGGAGATGTGTCGCACTGCATGAGACAAATGCTGGTCCCACCAGATACTGACTGGTTTCTTGATCCACGCCCCTACCTTTATTTTTAAGGTATGTGTGACCAACAGATGCATATCTGTATTCCCAGTCATGTGAAATCCATGGATTAGGGCCTAATGAATTTATTTTAATTGACTGAGTTCCTTATATGAACTGTAACTCAGTAAAATGTAGCGTTCATATTTTTATGAATTGATTTTATGAATAGTAGCTTTTTATTTGCTGAGTTCTGATTTAAAGCTATAAGTATACAAGTGGTAATAACAGAACATAGCGATAAGTATTTTTAGTGAGGGTACAATAGTTTCATGTGTTTCTGTGTCATTAATGTATTTGTGATTCCGTCACTACGATCAACTGTGTATGCCAGTAACACAATCTACATTTGTGAAAACGTGAGTACAATGAAGTATTGTGTAAGAGACTCAGTGATTTGTTCCAGATAACACTGCAATACACAACGTCATTGTCACACTGCCACGCATTAAACAGACATATCTCATCATCTGCACTTGGACAATGTGTGCCAGAGGAAACAAGAGGAAAATATCAAAACCCCTGCAAATTGCTGTAGTAAATGTGAAGAGATAAAATCTCTCTTTCTCTCCAGATTTGTTCCTGCATACCATAAAGCAACATAGCGATTATGAGAGATGTGGGGAATTCAGCACACATGAAAACTTTCTCTCTAATGACCATGAACCCAACGACACCATGAAAATACAGATCACCCTTCTCTTTGAAAAAGTGAGGAACACTGAAACTTAAAGGGAAAGAGAGAGGAGAGAGAGAGAGAGAGAGAGAGAGAGAGAGAGAGAGAGAGAGAGAGAGAGAGAAGGAACAAGAAAGAAAACTGGAAGTATCTTTAACACTGTGTTAAATCGGGTGTGACTATAAAATATTTCGAAGTGGCCTGAGAAGGAGAGGAAAGGAGAGGGAGGAAAAAACACACACAACAAAAACAAATGAACATCAAAAATGCTCCGGTTGCTTTCAACAGTTCTGTTCAAACCTCCATCAGGCATTCTAATGGGGGTTAAGTTCAAACCTCCATCAGGCATTCTAATGGGGGTTAAGTTCAAACCTCCATCAGGCATTCTAATGGGGGTTAAGTTCAAACCTCCATCAGGCATTCTAATGGGGGTTAAGTTCAAACCTCCATCAGGAATTCTAATGGGGGTTAAGATCAAACCTCCATCAGGAATTCTAATGGGGGTTAAGATCAAACCTCCATCAGGCATTCTAATGGGGGTTAAGATCAAAACTCCATCAGGCATTCTAATGGGGGTTAAGATCAAACCTCCATCGGGCATTCTAATGGGGGTTAAGTTCAAAGCTCCATCGGGCATTCTAATGGGGGTTAAGTTCAAAGCTCCATCAGGCATTCTAATGGGGGTTAAGTTCAAAGCTCCATCAGGCATTCTAATGGGGGTTAAGTTCAAAGCTCCATCAGGCATTCTAATGGGGGTTAAGTTCAAACCTCCATCAGCCATTCTAATGGGGGTTAAGTTCAAACCTTCATCAGGCATTCTAATGGGGGTTAAGATCAAACCTCCATCAGGCATTCTAATGGTGGTTAAGTTCAAAGCTCCATCAGGCATTCTAATGGGGGTTAAGTTCAAAGCTCCATCAGGCATTCTAATGGTGGTTAAGTTCAAAGCTCCATCAGGCATTCTAATGGGGGTTAAGTGCAAAGCTCCATCAGGCATTCTAATGGGGGTTAAGTTCAAAGCTCCATCAGGCATTCTAATGGGGGTTAAGATCAAACCTCCATCAGGCATTCTAATGGGGGTTAAGTTCAAACCTCCATCGGGCATTCTAATGGGGGTTAAGTTCAAAGCTCCATCAGGCATTCTAATGGTGGTTAAGTTCAAACCTCCATCAGGCATTCTAATGGGGGTTAAGTTCAAACCTCCATCGGGCATTCTAATGGGGGTTAAGTTCAAAGCTCCATCAGGCA